>NC_048264.2:22735410-23036503 GCF_005286985.2 Setaria viridis | reverse complement strand
CTAGTTTTTGCATAGGGAAGGAACTCATTATATATGTGAGAGGGGCACCCACTTACATGTGTAAAGGACCATGTCTTAGTGGGTTATATTATGCAGAGTCCGTCAGGCTGTTTATTTCCATGATTAGTTGTGTCCAAATTTTATCATTTGGAGAATATGAGCTACACCCTTCAGATGGCACTTTCCTTTTGGATGCAACTTTCTTGCTCCACTTGGATAGGTGTTCTGATGAAGTATTCAGTTGAGCAGATTTGCTTCAGATGATTCTTCCTCCTATTCCCACTTTCATGAAGTGCCTAATACTAAAAACTTGTTTCCATGCTGAAGTACTTTTGGATATGATGGTTGATACCTTGCCACATTTCTATTTTGCATATAAGAGCTACCTTGTTTTGCAGTTGTAGGTTGCGATCAATTTTTTTGTTCATACTTAGTTGTACAGTTTTTTTTTAGGGCAAGTTGTACAGTTTTTTCTTTAGCAGAAAAATGTAGTTGGAAGTAGCTGCTAACTGCTGGAAGCTACATCCACATCTTAGATATACAGTTTATGTTCAGAGCT
The DNA here is from genome assembly GCF_005286985.2 of Setaria viridis. Taxonomy (NCBI): domain Eukaryota; kingdom Viridiplantae; phylum Streptophyta; class Magnoliopsida; order Poales; family Poaceae; genus Setaria; species Setaria viridis. The sequence continues at coordinate 23,035,944 of NC_048264.2, read as the reverse complement.
TCTAGAAGTTCCATCACATCTTAGGTACATAGTTTTTTCTTGAGCAGATGAGGTCCCTTGAATAGTTTTATTTCTTCTATTATACAACTTTTATTTCTTCCTGTTTATATGGTTTTTGTTATGGTTGGAAACAATGATTCCTCAACTCTGTAATGGCATTACTATTCCTCAACTCGATGTTTTCTGTGGCTTCTCTCTTTCCTAACCTCTGGACTTTGCTAAACTAGATTTGCTCATATTGATTTAGTGAATAATTGGAAGCTGTGAACATAAATTGACCCTGTATGTTACTTTCGTACCAGAGCTCAGTTACATTTGAGGCACAGATCTAAAAATAAATTAACCCGAAACTCTGTAACCTATAGCCTATGGGTCTTATAATCTATAGAGACTACCTAGTAACCATGATTATGTTGTAACTTGTAACTGACTGCATCTCCTAAGGCGCTTTGTATTTACCAGGTAAAAAACCACGTAGGTAAATATCTTGTTGGCCTTCCAGTTCGTGGATATCATTTCTTTATGAATTTGTGGTTCGCGGCCAGACGAACAATGATAATAAATTTGTGAACCCTGTCGAAACTAGCTGCTAGAAAAGTTTAACTATTCCTTTGCTTGCAGTTGCTCATAGCATCCTACTATCTCCATGCGAAAACTGCCTGTCAGCCGAACACAGTCCAGGCTCTACATGTTGTGATCATTGACGATGTGGGTCATGATTACGTTTTAAGAGGTATTCTGGTCTTTATCTATAGTTTCTCCCTACCATTCTGTGTTTATTTGGGTTGTTTTCTGCTAGTATTTCAAGTAACACGATATATTGGTTCAGTCTCTGTATTGCTTGCTTGGCCTCAGTTCTTTGTTTCATATTCCAGTTTGAAATTAGTGGATGTTTCAAATTTTAGGTAACAGTATGGCACAATCCATTGCTCGATCCTACATGCTTCCGTTACTTTCTCTAGCTTTTTGTTATATATAGAAAGATGTCCGTATGGTTGTTGCTTGTTTCCACATTAATAGAACGAACCCCTCTCGAAGTATGTCTACATCGTTCATATGGTACGTTGAAAATGGAATTCCTGCTTTTTTGCCAAATCATAGTAGCAGTTTGTAAACTTAAATGAATTTCTGTAGTGCTGTAGTGTGAAATCCAATTTTATTATCCGGCCATCTAGTTATGGTTTTGTTTAGTCAGCAGCTATTCATGTGTTGTGCGTGACGAATGCTTGCTGCAGTTCGAAATGTGAAAGGAAAAACATAGTATTTTTACAAAGCGTGATCTGTTTCCTTTAATGCATATAGGAGCTGAGATCACGCCAACAAAAAGGAAAAAACCTTGGTGCCACATCTAAGCTTTACATGGTCAGCATTCTGAAATACAGTCTACCCAAAAATTCAAGATTCTCCAAACAGAAGGTACAAACCTACAGCCACCTACATCTGAAACAAATATTAGCAATGGATTGTACAACCGGCAGTTTTCTTATGTTGTGTATACATGTCCCTGCTGTGTTTACATGGCATCAGCTTGGTCACCATCAACAGGCATCGCATCAACGTAGTTTGCTTGATGCTGGTTACCAGCATACAATGCATTCCTTCGCCCATGGTTGTGCCCATCTGTTCCCACCAAGAGAAAGGGACGTTATCAAATGCTTCGCATGAATCAACTGCAAGCTTGTCGATACATGTAAAATGATGGCATCATCGTTGTATCACGATCTGTGCTTATTACATTTTCAAAAGAGGATAAGTGCACATGTAGCCATGCAAAAAAAGAGAATAAGGGCACATGTTACATCTAGCCATGCAAAAAGGACTAACAATTATCATATGCATTTTATGGTTGAATAAATATACGAAATAAACATCCATTGTATTACAAATATGGCACAATGTACAGGATGCAGAACAAGCAGTGCACAAATGACCATTCACCATCGAAGCTGTTCCCCATCGAAAAAACTGAAGCACAAATGACTTTTCTGCAGCATTGCAAGTTCCATAAACCTATGGTCAAGGAACACAGTGGATTAGTATTTACCGCTTTCACCATCTGATGCCTCAGCAAGCCTCGCTATCGCGTCAATCAGTGACTGTTCTTGCTCCTGCAGACATTGACAGTGAAGACAAAACAGGCATTGACAGTTAAGACAAAATGCATGATTATTGATTAGTTAACTTGTGCATTCTGGTTTACCTTCAGTGCTTTCTTTGCCTTCTCTACTTCCTGGGGATCAGGATTATTCACGCTAAAAACTTTCTCCACCTACATGAACAGATATGGCAAAAGAGAAGTAAAAAGAAATGCAAATGGTCTGGAGCTTTTGTAATCAGAAACACTGGAGTTCACTCAAACTAACCTCTTTTATTAGGCTCTCGGTGTGAAGGATATCAATGTCATCGGAACTTCTCTTGCCAACACCATTTTGTGGAGGTGGAAAATCTTTCTTAGACATGTTCTTTTGGAATCCTCTTCCTCTTCCTGGACCTGGCATGGGCCCACCGCGACCTGGCTTCCTACCCCCACTAGTTGGGGGACCTCGGCCTTGCAAATACATCTTCAAGTCTATCCCAGATATTTCATCCTCTTTCCATCTTATGTCTTCAGGTCCCATCTGTACTCACACAATTTTGAGCAAAATTCCATCAAATTAGAGATTTTGATGGGGGCAGTAACGAATGCTTCTGAGCACAAAAATTTGGATACTGAAAGCATGGGCCAGATTAGATTGAATGCATTTGAAAGTAGTAAATAGTGATAAGATCAATCAACATTTTGCTTATTGTCTGATATGATTTTGTCAAGCATAACATGACTTGAGTTAATTCATGCTATCAGCTTGTGTTTATTATCTAACAATTTCCAAGATGCAGAGTTACCATGTCTATTTTTATTATTCTAAATTAGTAAATTGCATATGGAAATCAACAGAACTGAAAAGCAATCAGCAAATCACTACTAATCCAAACCAGATAGCAATCAGCGAAAGCAATGCAGTGACCATTGGAATCTCAACTAGGTTTTTCAGATTAAAAGGTTATAAGCCAAGCCTACCACCAATTACCAAAACATTGTCCTAACCAGTGTAAAATGCTAATGAGGAAAACTCAATCAAAATGTTTGGCAACAATGTGGCCCAAAAGGCTGAACTGGATAAATTCTTAGGTAATATTTGGCACAAAAGTAATGGCGAGTTGCAATGTAAAAACCGACTATTGATAGCAAAATTTGGTAAACGGGAATTTGGCAACCTTTGCAGTAACCAAATAAAAATCTGTTATTACAAGGCTACTGCATCTGCATCAGTCTAGTATATTATTCTACAACTTTTTCAAACAACAATATTACACAATTGAGAGCACATCACAGAAGAATATGCTAACAGTAATTTTTTTCTACTATCCAGCTTGTGCAATTCTCTTAACATATCAATTTTATCATTCATCAGCACAAGTCCATGCTGGCATATATGGATATGCCTTTTTTGGTCAACTTGGTAATTATTCACAGCAAAACCTATCTTCAAGTTCACAAACTGGTGTCACTAACATCTAAAAACATGATTTTCTGGAACTGCCAACTTCCAGTATCACACTAAAAGAGTCAAAAGAATATAAAAAGGAAGATAAGAAAAATGCCAAGTGACAGTGTTCGCATTATAAATAATGTCCATGTACCTCTTTAAGATCAACCCACTCCCAGGTTTCGTTTGCTGTATTCATGTCATAAACCAGCGCATAAAGGCCCTGCAATTAAAATCCCTAAGAAAGAGCTGGCTTGAATTGAAAGCAACTACCCTGGTGTGGTAAAAACGCACCGTATCTGCATTATAATCAGATATAACTGCTTCATAGAAGCTGTTATCTTCAGGCCACCGAATCATCACTTTACGACCAATTAACGGGTGAACATTCTGTGCTTGAGCTTCAGCAGCACCTGGAAAATTTCTATTCATGTGCGGTCCTCTTCCACTAGGACCCGCTGCAGATGACATGGGCTTGGATGCAGAGCCACCTGGTACCTTATGACCCTGAAAGGGCATGAACTTCCACTAAAGGACAAAAAACAAAACTTTCTAGGGAAAACTCATTTGAGTTATCTACTTACTGGTTTCAGTTTTTTTCCTTTAGGGCCTGGAGGGACTGCTTTCCTAGCAGTTGAAGATGATGGTTGTGTTGGTGTAGCCAGTTGCTGTGAATGCATCGCTGGAGGCGGTGCAGGTAAAGCAGGAACAGATTGGGATGTCTTTTGCCTCTTACGGCCAGAGGTGGTAGGACTGGGAACAGGGTCATGTATTGGCTGCGGATTATTGGACAAGCTTGCCTGAAGCCCTCCTGTTGATCTCCATTCCCTTAAATACAAAGGAAGGAATTTAGAATGCTGAAAAAAAGTAGAACAAACTATTATTCATGTGCTACCTTATGCTACAGATAATATTATCATTGTTGACCCTGTTTAATAGCTCCCTGTGTGCTTTGTCAGATACCCTTAGCTCCTTCCTAAGTTCAGTTATGAGACCTTCCTTCTCCTGGAAAGAATAGAGTGGATCTCTGGTCAACTTTGAGAAATTGCATCAAAAAACATCAGAGACACCAAAGCAATAGTTAATAGTTTAGTGTTTCAACCCATGTAATGGCGTCAGATTGGGCTTTGAATGCACGAAGAACTGAGCAATATGCTTCTTGCTCAAGTTGTTGAATTTGTGCTTCCATATCTGTCGGTGCCCTAGCATATGAACTGGCAGGAACTATAGCTCTCCCATTACCACTGACACGTCCACTGCCTCTGTTACTCCTACTATTTGGATATGATGGTGGAAGATCATCATCAGTTCCTGCAACCGACACAAAATTGAGAAAGCAAAATTTACTGACAATAGCAGTTCATTTTTTAGAAAGAAAATCCATCTTTCAGTACAGTACAGAAATAGTACATACTTCACAATGATCTTGTAAACAAGACAAATACACTTTGACGATTATAGAAATAGCAATAGTTATGTTGTTGATAACAAGCATATTTTATCAGTTCTAGAAAACAACTACTTTTGAATACACTTTTATTTTATGAACAAGTATTGGCATGGTTCCCAACATCCAAAAAATGCATGCGCCATCTGCACCATAAGTTTTAATGTATAATAGTTACACACCAGATCATTAAGGGGGTGTTTGGTTCCTCGAGCTAAAGTTTAGTCCGTGTCACATCGAATATTCGGAGGCTAATTAGGAGGACTAAATATGAGTTAATTATAAAACTAATGGAGGCTAAACGGCGAGATGAATCTATTAAGTTTAATTAATCCATCATTAGCAAATGGTTACTGTAGCAGAACATTGTCAAATCATGGACTAATTAGGCTTAATATATTCGTCTCGCCGTTTAGCCTCCATCTGTGTAATGGGTTTTGTAAATAGTCTATGTTTAATACTCCTAATTAGTATCTAAACATTCGATGTGACAAGAGCTAAAGTTTAGGGGGAGGAACCAAACACCCCCAAAACCTTACCACAGTCCCCAGAAACAATCATAAATTATACTCCCTCCATCCCAAATTGTAGGTCGTTTTGGCTTTTCTAGATTCATAGATTTTATTATGCATCTAGACATAGTGTATATCTAAGTGCATAGTAAAATATATGAACCTAAAAAAGCTAAAACGACCTATAATTTGGGATAGAGGGAGTAGTAGTTTCGACAAAACTAAAGAAGTATTCAGAAGTCTGGACTAGTGCAATATCCAAGGACTGAGACTCACTGCAATCAATTAGACGAATAGAGAAGTTGAGAAATCTCCAAGAAAGCAAAATGGTGCAGTTTCTACCAATTGCCAAGACCTACGAAAAGCTTAAAAAACTAAAAGCCTGTATATTTTTTAACATCCTAGTGCTCACACTACAGATTGGCTACAGCTCATAATAACAAATAGGCTGAATACATACTGTTATAAATAAATGAAGAATCTAACAAACCTGAGGAAAAAGACTAGGGGCAAGTCTGGATAGGCTAGAGACTATAGAAATATGAATTATGGATACGGATTATAAAAAGCTGGTGTCATGTGCGGATTACAGTAAAACTGGCACAAGAAGGCCCAGGAGAAGAGCCCAGCGCTGGCAATAGATAAGGAACAGCAGAGATAATTTAGCAAATTAGTATACTAAAAATCTTGCTAGCAGTAAATCTGGATTATTGGTGGTTGGATCATACTGTTCGGCCACACAGACACAGGATAAAGTGCGGGGGCAAAAACGTCTTCTCATGCATTATCTGCTGTTAGCTGTGTGGAGCCAGATTATGGGACTATAGGAATCTTGGTTGTTGGATTTTTATTATCTACACCAGAATCTGGGCTGTTGGATCAGCTACAGATTTTTTTTAAGCTGGTTTTCCTAATCTGTAGGTGATCCAAATATGCCCTATGTAATCAAAATCCAGTTGGTTGGCACCTTCATAATACTTGAACCAAATCACATGGGCAATGCTGGTATGTAAACTGCTCTAACAAAAGAACTGTTCTCAAAGCCCTAATACATTGCTATATGTAACTATACTAAAATCCATTTGGTGTTCCTTGCCAGAAACGTTAAAACTCTTATACATATGATAGACTTAGATACAGCATAGCAGTGAGAATTACAAACAAATTCCCACAATATAGAGCAATCAGCAACATCACAAGTAGACCTCATTAGTTACCAGATTGGCAACTTCAGGTATTTCACCAATGTTATGTGACATCCCTTTAATACTGGCTGCCTCAAAATGAGGTTGTGATGTGCACTTGGTACTCCTCCCAGTTCAAAAGTGAAAGGTTCAGGCCCTACTCTAGGCACATCGCATTTCTGACCCATTAAGTTGTTATGCAACATCATCTGGCTGCTAATCAAAAGATAACTAATAAATGCACCTCAAAATGACATTTTCCAATCCCAAATATTAAGGCAGTAGATCCTTATTAAATCAACGCAATCATTTTACATTTAACTAAATTTCAGAAACATAACTGAATAGGCATTTCAGCAACACATAAGTTTCAGATACAGCAAGTTTTTCATGTATACTCCCATGCCCTTCTCAAAAGAAGCCCCAACATCAAATTTTCACCAGTGCAAACTCAATTCATTTTCACTGAAAACAAAATTCACCAAGAAAACAATGTTAACTCAATTCATTTTCACCAGTGCTACCATTCCTGAGAGCAATTTAATGTTTATAAGAAAAATCCAATCCGTCAAGAACATGAGAAATGAGGCTGAACACCCCAATTCTCACCATACAAAGGAAAATTTTGCACTTCTATTTCATGGGTTGTACTTTCCTGGTTCCTGATACTGCAAATTATGCAGAAACCCCAAAATACACCATGAGATACTCAATTCCTCATGCAGATACGAAGATTGCTGAGCAATAATTCACCAAAACACCGCTACCTCCCATGAAGTTTGATTCTTTCCCCAAAACCGGTGAATTCCAGATAACCCTAACCCCAATGATCCCCCTCTCGTCAGGAGAGCCCAAACCCTAGCGCCCCAAATCCTACCAACCACACTCAAAGTGCCCCCTCGCAGCCCCCTCATCTCCACAGCCAAGCAATTGGCATTCCCGAGCAAGCAGCTGAAGCAAGCAATACCCTAGAACCCCCAAACCCTAGGCGACAAGCAGTCGGAGCCGAGCTCGAGCTCCCCCGCACTCACCGCTGCTGTCGGAGGGCCGGTACTCCATGGCCGACCCCCGCGGGCGACGCGACCCACCACCACACCACCACCGCGGGCGGCGAGACGCGAGCGGGCACCGGCGCGGACCTGAAAGCGCCCAACGAACAGGGTGTCAGGCCAGCTCCCGCCGCCCACGCCGAAGCTCGGGCTGCCGCGCCGGGGCCGCCGTCCTGGCGGCGAAGGGTCAGCGCGTGCTCACCTGCTGCGGATGCGGCGGCCGCGCGGCGGAATCCGGCGAGATTTGGAGGAGGCGCGGAGGAAGAGAGGGCGGGGGGAGCGAGAGCTAGCTGCTGCCTGTGCTACTGGAATGGTATCGGGCGCTTCGATTCCGGGCTAGAGAGAGAAACAGAGGAGAGAGGAAAGGTCAAATCGACGGACTTGAGGCGGATTTTATAAACGTCCCATCGTTGCATCTTGGCTGTCCAATTAATTGGCTGTTTTCGCTCCCACTCGCTAAAGTTTAGCACGTGTCACATCGAATATTTGATACTAATTAGAAATATTAAATATAAACTAATTATAAAATTAATTGCATAGATGGAGTCTAATTCGCGAGATGAATCTATTAAGCCTAATTAGTCCATAATTTGACAATATGGTGCTACAGTAACCATTGCTAACGATGGATTAATTAGACTTAATAGATTCGTGTCGCGAATTAGTCAAGCGGTTATGCAATTAGTTTTTATAATTAGCTCATGTTTAATCTTTCTAATTAGCATCTGAACATCCGATGTGACACGGTTAATGTTTAGCACTGGTATCACCCTTAAGTCATATCCTATTTACTGTCTACCATTCTTTCGTCCCTATGGTTCTCGCTCAAGCCTTTCGTTTGAAATTAGTAGGCATACAACGATTTTTATAGGTCAAATTTATATTTAAACGAATTCATATGGATAGGTTTACTATCTTTCAGTGGGATACTACTCCATCATAAATTATACACGTTATTTTGGATTTTAAGATTTATAAATTTTACTATACATATAAATATAGCAAATATCTAGATATATAATAAAATTTTTATAGATTTAGAAAAGTTAAAATGACTTGTAATTTGAAAAAAAATGGAGTAGCAATTGAATACAAATTGGTAGAGAAATTGATGGTTAAAATATACCGCTGAAGCTTTCTAAAATTACAACACACCTATTTAAAAATGAAACGAGGAGTAAAATGTATAATTTTGATAATATGATAATGCTCTACCATGCTTATCCGCCACCCCAGAACAAGGAGAGAGTAATATGGTGACAAACGCTAATAGCGGAAGCCAAGAGAATGTTAAGTCTCATATAGATATTTTAGTACTTATGTGAAAATGATATTAAATGCTTCGAGTAATCATTACTCAGGAGTGGAGTGGGAGGAAGAGAATCCTACTGACTTGCTTCCACTGGAAAGTATATTAAAAAAAATAATAAAAAAAGCAAAATTGATTTGAGCAACTGAAGCAAGGTCTCTACTAAAAATTAGAAGTCTCTGGAAAAAATCCACTCCACCTGAACTCTTACTCTGATGAGGTATCTACTTTTCCCTTTCAAACCCTTCTCCAATGAGTAAGATCACTACTTGGAGGTTATTGTTTGTTGTTTCCGTGCCAGCCAGAGCAACGGGTATATTTGCAATGGCGTACACTGCAAGGGACTCGCCGGCACGCTCCTATTGGCTGTGGCAAATACTTAGGCCTAGAGGTGTCGGTGTGCAGATCTGCAGCGGGCGGCGGGAATGGAGCATCCTAAGAGCGAAGGGAGGAGTAAGAGCTAACGGTCAGGTCAGTCCCCTGTTTTGTACCGCTACTTTCTCCTTTTGTCAGAGGGAAGAGGATTTCTGGAATTTGTTTTGGTGTACTCTACCTTTAGATTTTGTAGAAGTTTGTTTCTTGTATAGTAGTTTGTTTCGTCTACAATGGTTTGATAATTTTAAAGAATCACTTTGTTTCGGTTCAAGATTTTCTTTCCATTATGCATTTAAAAGCTCTGTATCATTCTTATACTTGAACTCAATTTATAAAAGCTAACTGTTGTACCTTAATTTATATAAAATTTGTGATGTTTGTATTATCTTTGCTCAGCTTCATGCGAGACTTCATGCGAGACTTGTGGTGTACTATTTCGATCGAGATATTCAGTAGTTGAATCAGGATTTATCCAACAGACTGTCAGATTATGCCGTTTTAAGTACGCATTGACCGAATTAACCATTAATTAAGAGGATGGTTTGCACACTTAAGTCGGTTTAATTTGGACGGTTGTACCACAATTACTTGGGAATTCAGAGCTGCCAAGGAAAATTATGTATTTAGCACTTAGGAAATTTTGCCAATGCCATAGGTTACTTGGAGGCCGCACCGTCAAGGAAGTGATCCTTGGACCTTGGCCGCCAGTAGCTAAGGTAATTCAATTTCTTTGGCACTCTATTTTTTGTGAATTGTGCTTGGCGGCCGGTTAAGGATTTGCTAGACGGTTCTTAGCCACTAAAGCAATTTCGGATTCTGGTTGTGATTTGAGAAAATTTACAGAATAGTCATGATCCAATTGTTAAAATAAAGTTGAAAGGTACAAGTTACGAGGAGGTTCAGAACTTAAAATTTGTTAACCAGGTAATTTTTGTGCGTCGAGAACCAATCTGCCGGACAATGCATGGCTTGGTTGGTCAAAATGATAGGCCCGTTGGCCATAAACTCCCCCACACGGTTTCCTCTCAGCATGCAGCTCGAAATGGAGATAGATATTAATTTGTTTTTTCTCCACGCGCATGAAAACTCATCATGCATGTAATCTGCAATTAATTCTTGATGCATGCAATCTTGAGGGTTTTCGAATCTCCTGTCCTTGCTGCGTTAAGCACCGAAATGAAGTGCCCCTAAAATTTGAAATCTCTCAAGTTTCACGCGTTCATATTCGCACGCGGAAATTTGAAATCTCTCAAGTTTGATAGCATCCTTTCATACTTGCTCATACGTAGCAAAAATACCAAGTGTGAGAGCAAAACTTTACACAGCAAAATAGCACAGCCAATGCTTACTTGTGACGCGGCTGTCATCAACCTGGAAAAGGTTATAATTATTGCCAGCCATTTAATTTTAAAGCTGCACAAAGGTTTAATAACAGGATCTGGATTTATACGCTAAGCAATTAATCCGTGGGAATCTAAGCTCGTGAAAATCTCTCGTCCTTATTTGTATGGACCTGGAAATTAGGATCGTCAACCTTGCTGCATTGAGGCACCTACCCTGCACACCTCTTTGCATTGTCATGGAAGCCAAGGCCCTCCTGTGTTGTGCTTTCTTCTTCCTCCGGCTGTGGACGCCGGCGGCGGCAATCAGGTCGGGGTGGTCGCCGGAAGTGGTGGAGAAGAGAGCAACCCTCCAGAATGGCCTAGGCCGGACACCGCAAATGGGGTATCTGAGATTTGGCTTACTTCCTAGTTGCAGTGTTTTTGCAAAAAAATGCATCTCTTAAGTCTTAACTGATTGTACGACAATTTCAGGTGGAATAGTTGGAATCACTTCGCCTGCAACATAAACGAACAGACAATCCGACAAGTTGGTAAGGCTAAAATTCCTCCGGTCTTGAAATCGGGTCCAGTTGGGCCACGAAATGCTGAAAAAAGTCACGATTTGCATGTGCAGCTGATGCGATGGTGAACACCGGCCTTGCAAAGCTTGGCTATGAGTATATCAACATAGGTATGTCTCGAGATTTCTTGCCGTGTTCCTTCCTCCTCGTTTTCTTTAAAATTTGGCTGTTGTTCAGTTGAGACAAAGGGGACCTGAACATTTGTGATTCTGCAGATGATTGTTGGGCAGCCCATGACAGGGACTCCCAGGTGTGTACTCATATGGAATTGTACATGTTGAATAGATTCTTTTTTTAAAAAAAAGTTCAATTTTTTTATGCTCAGAAAGGTTAACATGACATTTCCGAAATGGATAGAATGTTTGGTCAGGAAAATTAACAAGTTTCTTTCTTCTACAGGGTAATCTAGTACCAAATCCATCAACATTCCCATCTGGAATGAAGGCCCTCTCCGACTATGTGCATGGAAAAGGGCTCAAGCTCGGAATCTACAGTGATGCAGGGTATGCACAGTTGACAAAAGAAAAACCACAAAGTCACAGGAAAAAATATTCAGGAAATGTGGCTGGCAGATACAGAAACTCAATGACAAAATTCATTCATTTTCAGTCCAGGTTTTAAGTTGTGGTTCTCTCTCCAATCACACTAACCGTTCTCCTTTCAGTCCAGAAACTTGCAGCCAACAGATGCCAGGTTCACTTGGACACGAAGAGCAAGACGCAAAAACCTTCGCATCTTGGGTAAATTTTGTGTCATTTAGTTCAGAGCTTTTAAACATGTGAAATAATGTCTTTCTTAATTTCTTGCTTGAACTGAATTTCCCTTTATTTTTAAAATTTCAAAGGGAATTGACTACTTGAAGTATGACAACTGCAACGACCAGGGATTGAGCCCACAACCAAGGTGCACATAGATATCACTAGATTATAACAGCTCCTTTTCATGCTATTTTAAGAGACTAAAACCTGGCTTGCAACAAAATCCAGATTTAGCAGCATGAACACAGCGCTTCTGAATTCTGGGAGGAATATTTTCTTCTCCATTTGTGAATGGTAACTGTTTGCCTTTTTCTTTTATCATGATCGAATTTTGTGTACTTGTACTGTTTTTTTACCAAAAAAAATCGTTGTGCAGGGGTATAGATAGACCAGCAACATGGGCAGGTGTAGGAAACAGTTGGAGAACTGCTGGTGACATCAAGGACGAATGGGGAAGGTGACCAACTGTGCTGACAAAAATATGCCAGTTTTCTTTGGTGAAGTTTGCAAGGAACTTTTAGCCACGTATCTGAGACATTAGGCCAGATTTAGCATTTGGCATCCTGAAATGTCTTCTCAATGTCTGATGCATCTTGTTACCCTGCAATGTTTCAGCATGACGAGCAATGCCGACAGCAATGACGTGTGGGCACCATTTGCTGGGCCTGGTGGATGGAATGGTCACTTCTTCAGGCCTGTAGAAACCTTGAGCATGTATGGGTTTCTCTTGATTGCTGAATGGGGCTGCTATTTCTGTTTTCAGATCCAGACATGCTGGAAGTCGGGAATGGGGGAATGACAACGGAGGAATACCGCTCCCATTTCAGCATCTGGGCTCTAGCCAAGGTAATGCGATGCATTCATCTGCAAAGCTGTGTCGGAGATGAAGCATTCGACACAAATGTGTATGCTGTATTCATCTCCATTTAGGAAGACCATGGTGCCTGATTTGATGTGCAGGCACCTCTCTTGACCGGCTGCGACATACGCTCGATGAGCAAGGAAACCATGGAAATTCTCAGCAATCGAAATGTCATGGCAGTCAACCAAGGTTAGTAAAACACAACGAACAGTCCTCTGTTTCTCTGATCCAATAATTAGACATGATACAGTACTAAGCTTGAAATGATTCCTGAGCAGACGCGCTTGGGGTGCAAGGGCACAAAGTGCAAAAAGATGGAGACCAAGAAGTAAGTTCGATAGCAGCAGAACCTGTGCTTGGCAGAATGTCACAAGTAGCAAATTAAACTGCTATACAGATTGTAATCCATGATCTTGTCATTAGGTCTGGGCTGGTCCAGTAAGTGGAGGAAGAGTTGCAGTTGTTCTATGGAACAGAGGGCCTGCTGAAGCATCCATCACAGCCAGCTGGAGCAGCATTGGCCTTCGTGCATCGGCTGTCGTCGATGCTCATGATCTGTGGACAGTAATCATGCATTTTCTCATGATTTTCCTACCATTCTGAAATGCAAAGTGAACTTTTTTCTCATGCTTTTGTTGTGTGTGATTTTGCTTTTGTTTGCAGGATGCAGTTACATCATCGGTGCAAGGACAGCTGAAGGCGACAGTAGGCACTCATGCTTGCAGGATGTATGTGTTGACCCCAAAGTAGTGTGGATTCTCAGTGCTGCATGTACCAATCAAAATTATATATATATGTCCCAGTACCAAAGGATTACTACAAGACATTCATGAAAGACTGTCATATAACTGTTACATTGTTTCCTGAACCAAACAAAGTTACCAAGTTAGCATATTGTGCCATCTAATTGCTTGCTTCCTGATTTTATCAAGTTGGAGCTTCGCCTCTGCTCTGGTAAAAAAAAAAGACAGAAAACGAAAAAAAAAACAGATAAAACTGCTCCCATCTCATCTCCGCTCGACTTGCATTCCTTCTTCGACAATGCTTGTTCGTCCATGTGCCTCAAGACGTCCTCCCTTAGTCCCCTTCCTACACCAATATCATCTGGCCAGAATGTCAGCACCTGTACTTGTCATGTGCTGCTTTCTTCATCCAGTTGAATCCTTCCTAGCTGATGCAGAGTGAAGAAAAAAGGACACAAAGTGCCAAGCAAATAGGGAAATAGTCTGCACAGGTGGGTCATGCATCTTCTTGAAGTTGTTAGTCCTAGCTCATAACTGTTGCTAATCTCAGAGAGCTTGGTACGTGCGATTATTTGTTGTTCCAAACTTATCAGGTGTTTCCGCGAGTACTATTTGTATGAAATTAAACATATGGGGGATTCAGGCACTAAGAGAACTTTTGGACTTTGTATAGTCCCTACGCTTTGGAAAGACGATGCCATGAAGTTCGTTAGTGCAGGTAATGTAATGAGTATAGCTTAGATTGCGTCCATATCAACTCCATGGTTCATGCCAGATTGATATGAAAATGTTAATGCCAGATTACCTGTCGAACTGATCTTTTCAAACTGAACTTTTTGGGGCACGAGATGAGGCCACGTGGCCGAAGGCACCACCAAGATCATGGAGCACAGTACTGGCGTAGTGGGGTTCGGCAGGCTAGCAAAGCTTGGAATTGAACTGGCCAAGTGGCACAAGCACTGTTGACCCTGGATTGATTATTACTGTATTTTACATTCCAAATTATTTATCCGTGCTAATAAAGCTAGCACTAATCTTAAAGCTACTGGACGAACGTGCGGTTTGATCGATGGCCGTGTAGGCACTCTGCGTCTTCATTTTTCTTCTATTACAATACAAGGTTGATTCCAAATTCATACGCTACAACTCCTTTTGAGCTACACAATAAAGATTTAAATATCAAGAACTTAGTTTATACGCTACACAACCCGTGAGAACCTAAGCTCGTGAAGAACCCTTGTCCTGGTGCTGGCCCATCTCTTACTATATATATACATATCGACATCGAAACTAGCTAGGAGACATTAAAGACCACAGCACTCCCTTGCACCGGCGATGAGCTACCTCCGGCCCACCTCTTTGTCATGGAAGAGAAGACACTCTTTCGAGCTCTCCTCTTCATCTTGCTGTCAACGTCGGTGGCGGCGATCCGGCAGCCGGAGAGGTCGCCGGTGGCGGTGACGAGGAGAGCCGCCCTGGAGAATGGCCTTGGCCGGACTCCACAGATGGGGTAACCAACTGATTTTCTAGCCTTAGTTCTGTGGTGTTACTTTTCAAGTTCTTTTTTTTTTAAAAAAACATGGGCATGCACGTGGCCTTTTCGTGATGAGATTCTTTTGCCTGGATTTCCTGGTTTTCTCTCTGTTTTTTCTCACTGCTTGCTCTGATACTTCCAAAGGCCAGTTTCTTTTTCAGTGTTGTTGGAAAAATTGAAAATTGCGCATACGTTTTTATAGTAAATTTTCCCTTTGTTTACTTCATTCTTGTTCTAAAGCATTTTTTAGATCACCGAGGGGGAAAGCATCGCCACCTGAATTTTCATTGATTAGATGTGGCACAACCACAGTTTACACCAGTATGGCCTCAAAACACCACTGTGAACATAGAAAGTGCTCGGATTTTAGTTATGTACTAGTATTATTTTTGAGCGAGCGCATCTCTGATAGTTCCAAAGGTCTGTTGTTTTCAGTGTTGTTGGAAAAGTCGAAAATTGTGCATACATTTTTTTATAATATTTTTCCCTTGTTTACTTCATTCCTGTTCCAAAGCACTTTTTAGATCACCGAGGGGCAGAGCATCGCCACCTGAATTTTCATTGATTTAGGTGTGGTACAACAACAATTTACACCAGTTTTGCCTCAAAGCGCCAATATGAACAATATAGAAAGTGCTGGAATCTGATTTATGTACTCGTATTATTTTGAGCGAGCGCATCTCTTAACTAAAAATATGACAAATTCAGGTGGAACAGTTGGAATCACTTTGCCTGCAATATAAACGAAGACATAATTCGACAAATCGGTAAGGCTTGCACTCCTCCAACCTTGAATCAGATGCGATTTCACCACAAAATGATGCAAAAATAATGATTTGCATGTGCAGCTGATGCGATGGTGGATAGCGGCCTTGCAAAGCTTGGTTATGACTATATCAACATAGGTAGTCTCTTGAGATTTGTTTTGTAATTTCCTCCCTCTTTTCTTTTATCTGATTCTCAGTTGAAAAAGAAATTTGAGAACTGAATATTTGTGAAACTGCAGATGATTGTTGGGCAGCCTATGATAGGGACTCCCAGGTGTGCATTAATACAGAGAACTATATATGTTGAATAATGAGTAGAAAAAGAAAATCTAACTGTTTAACTTTGATGCTCAGCAAAGTAAAACTAGAAGGATTGACATGACATTTGCTGAAATGGGTAGACTCTGAACGGTCAGTAGAATGAACAGATTTTTTTTTTATTTTACAGGGTAATCTTGTTGCAAATCCATCAACATTCCCATCAGGAATAAAGGTCCTGGCAGATTATGTGCATGGGAAAGGGCTCAAGCTTGGAGTTTATGGTGATGCGGGGTATGCATAACTGAAAACCACAAAGTTGCAGAACAGAAAGAATTAGCTGGCTGAAATAAAAGCTCAATGACAAGAATTCTATACACTGGACTTCCATGCCTCAATTGTAGTTTTGAGTTTTCCTCTCAAAATACATAAACCTTTCTTCTTTCAGGTCGTTCACTTGCAGCAATAAGATGCCTGGTTCGCTTGGATATGAGGAGCAAGACGCAAAAACCTTCGCATCATGGGTATCTTTTGTATCATCTAGATCAAAACATTTTAAACGTGTGAAAACTTTTAAAAAGTGCCTTTGTTTCATGCCTCAACTGATGTTTTTCTTTTTTATTAAAAATAATCAAAGGGAGTTGACTACTTGAAGTATGACAACTGCAACGACCAGGGGTTGAGTCCGCAGCCTAGGTGTGCATCGTAAACCACTAGATTTTAACACTTCCTCCTTATCATGCTATCTTAAAAGATTGAAATTGGCTTGCGACATTATTCAGATATATCAACATGAGCAAAGCACTTCTGAATTCTGGGAGGAACATTTTCTTCTCCCTTTGTGAATGGTAACTGTTACCCTTCTTTTAAGCTGATCGAATTTTGTGTTTGAACTTTGAATTCAGTTGTTCAGTTTTGAAAATGTTATTTTATAGGGGCGTGGATGACCCAGCAACATGGGCAAGTGGTGTAGGGAACAGTTGGAGAACAACCGGTGACATTCAGGACAACTGGGGAAGGTGAACATTGCACCTTTTTTTTCTCTTGAGATCAGTGCATGACACTTTCACAGGCTACAACTATATATGCTGACAGAATATGCCAACTTTTGGTGAAGTTCACAAGGAACTTCTTCTCACTTACCTGACAGATAGGCCAGATTTCATCTGGCAAGCCTTAACATGCCCTACTCGATATTGCCATATGTCTGATGCATCTTCTTACCCTGTCATGTTTCAGCATGACGGCCATTGCCGATGCCAACGACAAGTGGGCATCATATGCAGGGCCTGGTGGATGGAATGGTTAGTCCTTAGGCTCATAGAAGCTTTAGTCTCGCCATTTCTTGAATGCTGAATGAAATGCTTTATATGCTTTCAGACCCAGACATGCTGGAAGTTGGAAACGGGGGGATGACAACAGAGGAGTACCGCTCCCATTTCAGCATATGGGCTCTGGCAAAGGTGAACAGGAGAACTGCTCATTTTCGTAACCATGGCACTGAACCACCGTGATGCAGGCACCTCTTCTGATTGGTTGCGACATTCGCTCGATGAGCAATGATACCAAGGAAATCCTCAGAAATCAAAACGTCATCGCAGTTAACCAAGGTAAAAGGAAACAAGACGGAGATATGAGCCGATATTTCCTCACTTTGCGTACATTCCTTCATTATTTCTTCGATTACTAGATATGAGCCGATATGATACTGAGCTTCATTGTTTCGTGAGCAGATGAGCTTGGGGTGCAAGGGCGCAAAGTGCAACAAGATGGAGACCAAGAGGTAAGTACAAGAAGCTTGGCACTTTGCGCTTTGCATCTTGTTGCACTTTGCGCCCTTGCACCCCAAGCTCATCTGCTCACGAATCAATGAAGCTCGGTATCATGAGTAGCAAACTAGTTTATAATCCATGATCTTGTGATCAGGTCTGGGCTGGGCCATTGAGTGGAGGGAGGGTTGCAGTTGTTCTATGGAACAGAGGGTCTGATGAAGCATCCATCACTGCCAGCTGGAGCAGCATTGGTCTCAATGCATCTACCGTCGTCGATGCTCATAATCTGTGGACAGTAAGCATGCATTTTCTCTGATCACAGACAAGTCATTATATTATTTTTCTTGCAGTTGTTCTCAAGCCTGTCTTGTGTGTGTGTGATTTTGTTTGGTTGCAGGATGAGGTAACATCATCCGTGCAAGGGGAACTGGAGGAGACAGTGGATACACATGCTTGCAAGATGTATGTGTTGACACCAAAGTAGCTAGATCGGAGTCTCAACTCTCAATGTACCGATCAAAATCAACAGATTCAAAAGTACCAAAGAATTGATAAAAGACCGTTACTTGTATGGCTCCATGTGAACTAGGATCAAACAAAGTGAGCACATTGTGGCAAATTATTTTACATCCGAGTAACTGTAAAATGCAATACGCAATTATTTGGAAGTTTATACGATTTAGGGCGGAGCACGTTTTGCCTTAGAAAGCTGTTGAGGCTAACAAGAAGCTTGCCTCTGTTTTGCATATGATTCTTAGGCTAAGACATGATACCTTTGAATGCTATTGAGTCTAAACAAAATGGTACGGCGTGTTAAAGGGAAAATATTGGTGCGGAGGATAACCATGCTTGCCTCAGTGTGGCCAGTGCAAAGGTTCCCTTGGAATGTTGCTACATGTAAAAAACTATAAAAATTATCCAAACACATTCTTGAAGATACTATAAGAAAGATTGTTCTGACGAAGATTTGATCAATGCATTTCTTATACAAGGTTTGATCAATGCATTTCTCATATATATTCCTTGAATACAATTGCTAAATATACTCAAATACCTTTCAGAAATAGTTTGTAAAGTCCAAATATATTTTCCATGCAATGGAATAAATTCATATCCCAGCTTCAACGTCTATGTATGCAGACAGAAGTCCGGATATATGAATATTAAAGAAATCTTGTAAGTGCCAAAATTACCAAGAGTCACTCAGATGTGTGGCCTAATTATAATTGTTGGCCTTCGTTGTTTAAGGTAGCATATTGACGTGGATTTGTGACAAATGAAATAAAGTTTCCATGCAAAAAATAAAATAAAGCTCGTCTGAAAATATGCTGAAGTTGTTCACTGTCAATATGTTCCCAGAGTATGGAACAGTTGTAGTCAATGTGCCTATGTTTATAACACTATGTGGTCGCAAAAAAAAATGTCTATAACACTATGGCCCAATTGGAACAAAGAAAAGTGAGACCAAATTAGAGAGAAATTTCTGTGCAGTGCTTGAATTCATAGGAATTTTATAGGGAACCTAACACAAGATTTCCTGATTTTTTTCAATATTACATTAATTGAAATCCTTCATTTAAACTTCTGTCTGATTCCAGGTCCAAGGGAATCTCAATCCCACGTTTTCCGTTTTGAAAAACAAGTCTTGCAAATAAGCCATCAACAGCCCTATGAACTCATCAACCCTTTCAGATACACAAAGCTTTTAATAATAAGAGCTGTAAGCACCTATCAATTGTGATGATAGAGCTTGCATCAGCGTATGGAGTACCCAAAGTATATTGACCTCTGCCGGCCATGGTGTCCGGCTCCGTGGAATCCCAAACCTGTGAACAGTATCTTGTCTTAATACTGGTGTAAATTCCTAAATATAGCAGGCTCACCTGTTAAAGACCACAGCACTTGCAGCACTGAACATATTTTTCTCTTGCCATGGCGGGGAAGGCACACTTGTGTGTTTTCTTCCTCCTCTTGTTGTCGATGGCGGCGGCCGTGATCAGGCCAGCGAGGCAGTGGCAGCGGTGGCTAGGAGAGCAGCGCTGGAGAATAGCCTTGGCCGGACTCCCCAGATGGGGTAACTGCTGGTCTTACAGTTTGTTGTAACTTGTAAGGTGTTAGTTTTCAGTTCTCAGCCTTTGGTCCTTGGTAATGAGATTTTGGTTTTCATCTCGGTGGCCTAGTTTTCTGACAATTTTCCGTTTTCATGACTTCATCCTATTTCCATTGATTACTTTTAACAAAATTCAGGTGGAATAGTTGGAACCACTTCCACTGCAAAATAAACGGAGATAATTCGACAAATAGGTAAGACTACTACACCTACGCTGCTGCCTCAAAATCAGTTACGGTCCTCCATCCCGCAAAGAGTGTCCCTTTAGATTTGTTTTAAGTCAAACTGTTTTAAGTTTTGGCGACAAGTTAAAGATGAACTAACATTCTAGAGGGGGTAATCTAGCTTTCTGTATTTTCACAGGGCAATTCTTCAACAACCTATCAGGAGTACCAGCCTTGGCAGACTCTGTGCATGGAACCTCAAGCTAGGGATCTATGGTGATGAAGGGTATTCATTCTTAACACAACAAAAAACACAGTTAAATGGATGCCATGCTTTAAATTATTGTTTTCTTTCTCAAATCTCACCAACCTTTCTCCTTCCAGGTCGCAAACTTGCAGCAAATTGATGTCTGGTTCGCTTGGGTATGAAGATCAAGACACAAAAAACTTCGCATCCTGGGTACCTGTAGTCTCAGAACAAAACTTCAAACACATCAAGCCACTTTCTTTCCTGCTTCCAAACTGAATTATGATTTTGACCATTTGATGATTCAAAGGGACTCGACTACTTAAAATACAACAACTGCAACAACCAGGATCTTGGTTCTTGAGAGACTGAAATTTTCTCATGATAAAATGTAGATATATGAGCAAAACACTTTTGAATTCTGGGAGGAATATTTTCTTCTCCCTCTGTGAATGGTAACCGTTACATCTTTAGAATGACTCAAATATGATTTGGATTCAATCATTCTGTTTTAAAAATGACATTATTGGGTAGGGGAGTGGATGAACCAGCAACATGGGCAGCTGGTGTAGGAAACAGTTAGAGAACTACAGGTGACATCAAGGACACTTGGGCAAGGTGAAGTTTCACATCCTGACAGGCTTCAACAGCCCTGATATTGGGCACAGTTTATAACTTTATATGGAATTTGACATGATTAGTCCTCATTGTCTTATCAATGAGAAAATTTCAGTATGACAGCTATTGCCGACAAAAATGACAAGCAGGCATCATATGGTGGATGGAATGATAGGTCCTTCAGGCCTGTAAACGCTTCCAGCAAACAGCATGATTTCTTCCAGCAAATAGCATGATTTCCATTACTGCCAGCTGGAGCAGCATTGGTCTTAATGCATCAACTGTCACTGATGCTCATGATCTGTGGACAGTAAGAATGCATTTTCTCTATCATAGACAAATCCTACCATAACACTCCTTCCGTTCATTTTTTATGAGGCACAGTTTGACTATGCAAATTCATGCTTCAACTAACAACTAATCAATAATATGCGAGTTATGTGCTATAATTGATACCATGGGATTCGCATTTCAATGCACTTGCCAGTGATTATGACTTTGTAACTATTAATGAAATATTATAGGAGAAACTTACAGTAAAAAATCAATTGATTTTGCACTTAAAAAACAATTTTCTGCAGTCAAACTACACCCCTATAAAAATAAACAAAGGGAGTACATTTTCTCTGAATTTCATATTGCAGCTGTTCTTAAACTTCTGTGTCATATATTTTTTGCATGATGAGGTTATATCATCAGTGCAAGGAGAGACAGTGGATTCTCAAGTTTGCAAGATGTATGTTGTGACACCAAAATAGAATGGATCATCACCACATGTTATATCATAGAACAAATCAATTCAAAAAATCTAAATGCACCACAATGAATTTAAAAAGATTATTGCTTGTGTGACTCAACACGAAAAACACCCAGGATCAAAGAAAGTGAATACATTGTAGCTATTTATTTACCACTAAATAGTAACCTTTTATTTTTTGACATGGTAACAGATAGCTATATCTATATAGCTAGTGTTCAAAATTCATTGTAGTATTCCCACATTATTTGCAAAAAACATCACAGGCTCTTCTACAGAACAAAAAAAAAACATCTTCCTATTTCTAACATCTAGCAATTATTTGCAAGTTACAACTTACATTTGCGCTAAAGTTACAACTGGATGCATCATGATGCAAGATCAGCATCAGAACAATTGTCCAAAAGCATTGCCACACGTACCTACATAAGTTAAGGCATTCCTCGGTGGCTCTTCAGTCTGCCACACCACCAAGACCATATGTACGATTGACTTTTTTGGCATATAGTATCACTGTAAATTGGCATAGCACAATCAAAACCCGGTCCATCCAGCTGGTTGGTACGATCCATCTTTCTTTTCTTCAGCATTCTGATTATTGAGGAGCTGAGTAGTATTCCCCATGTTTGATAACTTGGGAGGTACAGTTCCAGAAGGAGCGGCCTTAAAGCTATCTTGACCAAAGGCAAATGGATCGGCGCTAGAACTCGCATTCGGCTGTCCAAGTGAGCTGGCTTTGTTGCTGTTTGATGCCCGTAGAGTTCGGACTGACCTGGGGTGGGCACTTTTCACAGCTGCTTGAGGTTTTGGATCATCAGGAAATGCGGACCATGGTTTTGGGTCAGGGCTCGGTGTCCCTGGCCTTGAAGTAAATAGGCCTTGCCGAAGCTCTGGAGGAGTTCCTTCAATCTTCTCCCTCGGCTGTAAAAACCAAATAATAATAATAATAATAATAATAATAATAATAATAATAATAATAATAATAATAATAATAATAATATATCAGCATTCTGATACATGTCAAATCAAAAATGATATTCAGGATCTAGGCCACAGCAATGAATCAGTTTAAAAAATGTCAAATAGGAAAACTGGCTAGACTATGGTAAGTTAAACCTAAACCATATAGAGGATTTAGAATTATAGGGAAAGGGGAGGTTGGATGAATATTACGGTATGCATGGGCTAATCCTAACCACTGATCGGAAAAGAATGGAGGGTCAGTATTAGCCCGCCAACTAGCACACCAACTCTATCACTGATTTAGGGATAGGGGTGTTAGGATGACTATTAGGGTATGGATGGGCTAATCCTAACCATTGATAGGAAGGAATGGTGGGTCAGGATTAGCCCACCAACTAGCGCATACCCTTTATCATTAAATCCAAATATTTTGGAGATATGACCGAGCCAGCCAGTTTGAATTATATCCTCAAGATTTCATGTTTTCTCTAGTTAGCCAGACCAAGAACAAGAAATTTGAACCTGGATACAATTAACAAGAGGGGAAATCGGACACATAGCAGTAGTCATACCGGAGTATCAAGGCTTGTGCTGGGTGGGGAGAGTTCAACCTTCGAATTTTCTCTGAACTGCTTAGCTGGTGGAGTAACAGAAGCGGTAGCTAGGGCTTGCTTAAGCTCTTGTATCTCTCGCCTCTGCGAGGAACAAATAGCAGACAACTTATCAAACTTCAATGAAATTTCTTCCTTCTCCAGGTTTGCTATCTTTAATTGTTCCTTCAGTAAAGTAACCTCGGCTTCCAATTGACATTCTTTCAGCTTGCTAAGAATGTTTACATTGCCAGCATTGTTTTGTGAGTTCATTTTGATGTTATCAAAGTCTGCCACAAAGGAGTTGAAGGCGGTAGCTTGTATGCTGCCTTTATTTTCTGTTTTTCCTGCTTTGGTTTTCTCTAGCCCAGACTCTGAGCCATTTGCAGAAAACCTAATTTCAAAATCCCCAGGAGAACTATCAACTGATGCAGACAGAGACTTCCGAGAGGAATTATGAACTGGTGTGTTCTGGTTCTTAGCCTGTGATTGCTTTGAGGTGACTTGGCTAATGGGCTCTTGATCAAAAGCTGGTCCCTTCTCATCAGCAAAAGCGAGCTCTTGAGCATGTTGAGTTGACCAAAATGCACCCATAGGACCCCTGTTCTCCATAGCTTTTGGAGGACCTTGTGGCACCAGGTTGGAAAAATCATTAGGAGAGGTACTCTTTATGTCTTCTCTTGATGATAAAGCAGCACTCCTTTCAGGTGATCTCCTTGTTGCTGCAACAAATAATTTAAGATTTAGGAAAAGGAAAAGTTGAGACTCAGAAAAAAACAAAGTTGAGCAATTAACAAATCAGATGGTTTTTTGTTCACATTAAAATATATATGAGATTTCATGCTACAGCATTTCTTATGCTTCCTGATCTTTATGGAGACAAATCTATTTAAAAGATAACGGCAATCAAGCAGACCACAGTGGATTAATTTCTCCAAAAGGACAAGATGCTAGTAATCAAACCTTCATCAATGGAAGGATGAGATTCAAATGCTGATCCAGATGGGGATCCATCAGGTAAATCCTTTTGCAGCTCCAATGGAAGTAACTCATTAACACGGAACCATACCTATAACAGAACATTAATCAATAACAGAGAAACAGAAGATCTCCTATGTTTCAGTTTCATGCCATACGCACTAATTAAGACTAACCTAATTCATGGAAGTGAAGTGAATGGCCAATCAAGCAAAGACCTTGCCTGTGTAATGTCCGGTCTGGCATCTGGAGAAGAATTAAGCATGTCTTTGATCAGAGTTGTAATGGAAGAACTGTACTTTGGCAATTCTGGGATACGATAATTCCCATTAAGTATCTGAAGCTTTGATTCTCCATCAAATGCTGATTTGAAGTAGCATATTCTATACAAGAGGCATCCAAGAGCCTGTAAAACACCACGAATACCACTGTTTTAAACAATCACACTATTAATAATTAATCAGATAAAATAAAATAATGGCAATTCAATAATATGATAGATAATATTGGGTGCTAAAATTTGGTAGCATTGGACACGTTTGCACAAAACTAGAATGTAATAAAATAGCTGTAGATGGTTTACCCATATATCTACTTTTTCACTGATAACCTCCCTCCTGTACAAGTCCCACATCTGCACTCAGTAAACAAGCATACAGTAGGTATGTATGTGGAACATGCTGATAAAGGGTTCAAAATTGGAATTTTCAATATAAACCTCAGGAGCTCTATATGCAGGAGTGGTGTGCTTCCTTATGTTATCCTCTTCAATGCCCATCTCCTCAGGTTTGTCGAAGCGTTTATGATTTGTGGACACACTACCAAAATCACATAGTTTCCAAGCCCCATCAGGATCAAGAAGAACATTTTCAGCCTTTAGATCCCTGCAAATAAATTACGTTTAATGTAACAGATCTGAAATAAAAGACATCTAGAAGTTTCATATGGGTAAACTAACTATAGTCCTGAATGACATAGACGGCAGGCGACCAAAAAACAGACAGCACTAAAAAAATGTAAAATAAGACATCACACCCCTGGCACAGCAAAATACTTGTATCACTGTCTAGTGTGCAAGCCAGTTATACAACAAAATAAGTTGATCGAACTGCAGCTCAGCACCGTGTTCTACTTGATACAGTCGAATAACATTGGAACACAGATGTCGTTTTATGTTCAAGATACAGTAGGCCAACTGCCATATGACTTTTATGCTAATTTTCACTTGTCTGATAGTTACACCAATGCTGTTCAACAAGCATAAGTTCATGGAAAGACAACCACAAACAAAAGAATAAGCCATGTATGCAAAACTAACTAGTGCTTGCTGGAATATTGAGTAGAGGGACTCCAATATGCAAAACTGACTACTGCTTGCTGAAATATTGAGTAGAGGGGCTCCAATCCAATCCAGAGGCTGGAAAGCAGCTTACTCACCTGTGAGCAAGAGGCGGTGTCTGGCAGTGCATCGCAAAGACGGCATTGCAAACATCCCGGAAGATCAGTGCCACATTCTCCTCATCAAAGTAGCCCGCCCCTCTGCCCTCTAACACAGAAACCAGCGACTTCTCACAGAACTCCATGACCAGCAACGCCTCCCTCGTCCTACCCATGTCAAGTATTGTGTGTGCAATCAGCGTGACCACATTGGGGTGACCCTTGAGCGACCTCATGACTGTGATCTCCTTCCGGACAAGCTCCAACGACTCCTCATCCTGTATAATCACATGCTTGAGCGCATACTGCCTCGCTGGGTTGACCATGTCCCGGGCGGCATAGACGCACGAGAACCCGCCCTCGGCAATGGCCTCCCGGACATGCACCTTGACATTGCCGACATCGACGGTGCGGCCCTCAAGCCCGCCGGGCTGCTCCTTGGGGATGAACTGCTTGAGTCTCCACATGGCTTGTATATGCAAAATCCTAGAGAAACCTTGCAGGGACAGAGTGACCGCTGGGCATGGATTGGGGGTTTAGCTGAACCCTTCAAATTCTTGAGAAAGAAAGTGCAACCGCACCACGGGAAGGTTGATCTTGTGCGATGATAAGGACCTAATCGAATAATGGATGAACGAATCAGATTTGATCGATGTGGAATTGATTGCTTGCCGTCACAGTAAAAAAAAGGAAAGATCCCCCAAGAAAGCAGTTCGTCAGAACAAGTGGTTGCTCACCAACAAACGAGGAGATCGATCCAGGTGCGGCCGGGTGGATCTGCGCTCCACGCCAGACACAAGGTAGCAGCAGAAGGCGGCACCGACACCCCGGCCAAGAAAAGGAAAGGAGGAAGACAACTAGGCCTGGTTGCCGCGTCCCTCGCCGGCGACGACGATGCGGAGCGGGCGGCGGCGGCGGCGGCGGCGGAGAGGAAACAGGGAAGGGAACCCTTCCTCTGGGTTCTTGGTGCGGCGGTCAATTTTGTTGCTTTCTGGTTTCCATCCACCTCTAGATCCACGGCGGCACGGCAGAATACTGGTTTCTCGTTGAAACAAACTGCTCTGGATTACTGACCTGGACTAATCATCATCTAGTCTAAAGAAGTTTCTGTACAACCCCCCGATATTGCAGAAGGGGGTCCTCGGAGATGATCAAAGAAGTCCTTTTGTCGTGAAAGAAAGGATAAGGTCCTGGATAGGCTGCTGAGTGTTGGATGAGGTAGGTCAGACTTTGAGCTTAGATTGGTCAAAACTCGGGTAAGCGTGGAAACATTTTTCCTTAGGCAGTTCCGATCCCAAACCATGGTATCGATAGATAGTATCTATATCTCCACATCTCCACATAAGCAAGATATCATTTTAGACATTACACTTGACAACACATGATTTCTTAATACGGGTCATTAATAAATTCATCGTCCTTCCTCTCAACCAATCATATTTATTCCTCGTCAATTACGAAGACACCATTTTCTCCCAATGCAAAATTTAGCAATATCTTACGCATAGATTCTCGTGTTGACAGTGGATCTTGCATGAGATCCAGTTTCTTACTCCTTCCCTTCTCTCTCATTTAATATAGTGCCACGTAAGCTAAAAGTTATCCGTGGCAATACAATTAATGCTATAGAAACCGTCCTAGTTTGAGGGTTGGGACTGCCTAAGTAGAACAGTATTTTGCATTACACATATTTTTTCAATGTAAGACGCGCGCAAACACGTATCCATATTTACCCCTATGAATACATGTATGCTATGAGTACATTTTGAAAGACAGAGCCGACTGATCTTCAAATTGACGAAGTCACACCATATATATTTTGTATCATCATTGTTATGTCTAAGACCTCCAAGAACAAGTAAGTCCATAATTCTTAAAATGCACATTTATGGTCTCACTAACAAATTTGTCCATGCATTGGTACGGTGAAAACTTTAGACATCATATGTATTTTTCTATTATTAAAAGATGTACATGTTAATTAATAACTTCAGCTTTGCGCTAAAATAATCTGTTTATGCGCAATCTCTCACGTTGGTGCGTGCCTTATCCTTTCCAGTTTTCCTTACCCTCACTTGTTCCACTCTGCATGTATTTCGAAAAACATTTGGTAGAATGATTTTTTATATTTTTCATGGATGGATAAAATATCAAGTGTCCAATGTGTCCTTCTATCTTATTTAGTATAGATAAATGTGTCCATGGTGCTAAACCAAATTTCTAACTCAAATCAAGAAACTAACATTAAAAGCAATTAAATGTAGTTAAGTTTACTATGTTTCTTATGGTAGAACATATTTGCATGGGTTTGAATCGTTCCGACTAGGCTGAGGTCCTGTTTGGATACACCCTCCTAAAGATTAGGAGTCCACTTTTAGGATACTTTTAGGAGTTGTGCATCCAAACATGAGTTCTAAAAGTGCACTCAAAAACTTTAGGAGGGCTATTTTCATTAGGAGGGCCAAGGGGTACTAATGGATCCTATTTCTCCTAAAAGTGGTCCCAAAATCCCCCTTTACCTTGTTGCCCTCGCTCTCTCTCCTCCTGCCCCACCCTCCTTCTCTCTCTCTTTCCACCCGCAAAGCTCTCTCTCCCGCAAGTCTCCTCCCGCCGCCACCATCTCCTCCCGTCGTCCCAATCTCCTCCCGCCGCCACCATCTCCTCCCTCCACCGCCGTCCTCCTCCACCAGGCCCCGTCCGCCCGGCCCTGCAGTCATTCTCCTCCGCCAAGCCCTGTCCGCCCGACCATGCCTCCTCCATCGGATGACGGACCGCGAGGGCCGCCCTCGCCTGCGGATGCGGACGGGCGGCGACGACGATGGTCGGCTCCACGTCCAGTGCATGCGCGGACGCCGGCGGCGGGGTGGGCTTGGCGACCCCGGCGATGGCGTGCGGTTGCGACCAAGGGCGCCAGCGCCAATCCCAAGTGCGCCGCGCGCAGGAACGTGGCGGTCGCTGCCGCCGCAAGGGGCTCGCTGCTGCCCGCCCCGTCCTGCTGCTGGAACGGCCGGCGCGAGAGGAGGTGGCCGAGGGGGAGCGAAGCCGACTAGTGACGGTACCGATGGGGGGTAAAAATGATATTTTCCCCCTAAGGTCCTAAATATTAGTAGTCCATCCAAACAGCCCTGCACTAAACTTTAGGACTAGCAATTTGAGGGTCCTAAACTTTAGGACACTACTAAACTTTAGGAGTTTGTATCCAAACAGGGCCTGAGAACTTGTACTTGTATTTTCTTAGGTTTATTACAAGAATTAATGACGCTCTTCTTTCAACTAGTGGTAAGCAAGTGCCCATATGAGAAATAGGTAAGCAAGTGCCCATCTGAGGGATAAGGGTACCCACGAGTCCCCACCGACCAGGATACTGGTCGGCCCTGCCAGGTGGGCCCACCCGACTGTACCGTGCGGGCCAAGACATGAAGATTACTTGGAGCACAAGCCATAAGGCTAGGCGAACTGATTCTGCCCGAATATCACAAGATACAAGCTGTAGTCCGACTCAGATTGCTTTCTATGTAACAACCGACTAGGTTTAGATCCAAACCGACTTGTAACCCTAGATCGTCAGCTTATATAAGGCGGCTAGGGGTGCCTCCCAATGGCAACCAATCCAATCTAAGCGAATCTATTCGCACAGCGCAAAAGCAATACAACCCACCAAAACACAGGACATAGGATATTACTATCCGGAGGGTCGAACCTGTCTAAATCCTCATGCCCTCATGTTCACCACTCGAGTTCTTTGTCTTGTGATCCTTTCTGCCTACAAATCTACCACCTTGGTACCCCATAGGTGGACTGCCGGGCCATAAATCCGACAGTTGGCGCGTCAGGTAGGGGTGATCACGAGATCCTCCCTAGTGAGCTCGATGGCATCCCGCTCCGGCGTCATCTTTCTCGAGAGCATGAAGGACTTCCTTGCCAACCCGATCCAGCTTCACTTCAAGAGCATGCTGGTGGATTCTGGCTCCACCACCTCCATCACCAACTCGACGACCACCGTCAGCTCAAGGTCTTCATTCGAAGATCATCGCGCCGCTCACCCAGCAAGTTAGCGATCTTTCTCTCTCAGAGAGGATCTTGCACATCCTTGAGGCAACCCACCCACCCACACCCTCCGATCTGATCGTGGGGCTAGATCGCATCAGCAACACCATCGCTGAGTGCATCAACCTCTCCGAAGCAGCACTACGCCCTGGGAGGCCAGCGCAAGGCCCTTCCAGCATCCCGTTTGGCATCAAGAACTCGGTCGTTGTGTTTTCTAAAAAACTCAGCCAGTTTCTTCCACCCAAACCGACACAGTTGCCGGACTACGGCAAGTTCCAGGTCCCTCGCTTTGCCCTAACTCTAAACCCTTATGGGGAGGGCGACGATGCAAGCTCTACGTCACTCAGCCAAGAAGTCATCGCTGTCCCCACCGACGAACCACCTCACGACAGCAAAACTTCCTCCCAGGCGGAAGGACGCAATGCGAGAAATCGAGACCATGCTGCACACCACCAACAGGAAGCTCGCCAGCCGCTTGCTGCCCCTATAGCAGCCGGCGCTCCACTAGCACCCAATGGCACCGCCAACGGCGACCAGGACAACGTAGGAGGTTGGCACCCTAACCCTCCGCATGCACGCAATTTATAGGCCGACTTCCAACAAGCCGGCCACAATGTCTTCGCTATACCCCAGGCCAACCTGGGGGCTATCTTTGCCAATCTAGAATATCTTCCGGACTCAGAGCAATTGCAATGGATCCGGGAGCAGCTCCGTGTTGCTAATGCCTAGATCGAGAAAAAGGCTAGCCCCAACACCCTCAAGAACGAATTTCTCCGTGAGTACGTGAACCGCTTCTTCGACAACTGCAACAGGCTGGCTAGCGTTGAAGACCGCGACGTCATCTTGTACTTCTGCAACGGGCTTAAGAACCGCTCAATGTTTCGCACCATATTCCAGGTCAAGCTCAAGACGGTCGGACACATGATGTAGATTATCAACCTTCACACCAACATGTATGAGGCCAAGATTGTCCAATTCCAAGACTATAAGAACCACCGCAACGACGACTACGAGCCGCCGACCCATCAAGACCAACAGCACTAGCCCCGGTCGGAGCTGTCCCAACCTCGGAAGAGGGCCCCTGAGGTCCTCGCCGCCGACGTCAACCCTGCGAGGTAGACAATCTTCCTCCAGGAAGAGTTTGATGACACGTTGAATGCCCCGTGCCCTTTCCACAAAGATGTGCGCCATAATCTTCAGGACTGCACAGTCCTCAAAAAGAGCTCGGTGCCCCGGTGGAATACAAAGCGGCCTCGCCAGAATGACTACAGCAAGGAAGACAACCGCCACCAGAACGGCCGCGACGACCGCGACAGAGAGGAGCACCGCGACCAGCGCAACACCAACGTTAACAAGGCTGCCGGCAACAACAACGGTGAGTTCTAGTGCCCTGAGCAAGAGGTGAACATCATCATCGGTGGCCCTAAAGCTTTTGCAGCAATCGCAAGCACAAGTCGCACAAGCGGAAGGTACCCTTCGTCCCTGTCACACCAGTCCAGTACCTGCGCTGGTCGGAGATGCCCATAACCTTCTCCAGGGAAGATCATTGGGTGCACCTCCCCGAGCCCGGGTCCTACCCACTGGTGGTGGCTCCTACCATCGACAGAGTCCTCCTCTCCAAGTTGCTGATTGACGGCGATAGTAGTCGCAACATCATCTTCATCGAGACCTTGAAGTGCATGGACTTCAACTTCGAGCGGCTCCTTCCCTGTGAGGACCCGTTCTACGGCATAGTGCCCGGCAAGGGATCCTATCCCATCGGGAGAGTCATCTTGCCGGTCAAATTCGGCACCCAGGACAACTACCGCACTAAGCACCTCACATTCGAGGTGGCCAACTTCAAGACCTCCTATCACGCCATCTTAGGCAAGCTGATGCTGGCGGGGTTCATGGCAATCCCCAACCATACCTATCTCGTCCTCAAGATGCCAGCCCCGTATGGCATCCTCTCCGTCTACGATGATGTCGAGACATCCTACAAGTGCGACACAGAAGCTGTGCAGCTTGCTAACACCCTTGAGTACATGACCAACGCCACCATAATGCTTGCTGAGTCCAAGAAACTGGACCAGAACCAGCTGGCGATTCCAGAAGCGGACCCAATGCCCATGGCGCTGCAGCCTAACCCATGGGCACTGCAGCCTACCCACAAGTCAAGAAGGTCTGCCTCGGCCTCGAAGACCTCTCCAAGATGGCTTTCATCGGGGCTGGCCTCACCCCCAAATAGGAAGACGCGATCACCAGTTTCCTTCGGGACAACTCAGACATATTCGCGTGAAAACCATCCGATATGCCTGGCATCCCGGGGGAGCTGGCTGAGCACTCCTTGGACCTGAGCAAGACAGCAAGGCCAGTCAAGCAAAAGCTTCGTCGTTTTGCTCAAGATCGCAAGGCGGCCATTAGGGTAGAATTGAATAACCTCATAGATGCTGGTTTCATCTATGAATGTAAGCACCCCGACTAGTCAGCAAATCCAGTCCTTGTAAAGAAGAAAACTGGTGAATGGAGAATGTGTATCGACTACACTGATCTCAACAGGTACTGCCCTAAGGACCCCTTCCCTCTTTCTCGCATCGACCAAGTCGTGGACTCCACGGCTGGCTACACCCTGCTATGCTTCCTAGACTGCTAATTGGGCTATCACCAGATCACCCTCAACCCCGCCGACCAAGATAGGACTGCATTCATAACGCCCTTTCGCATCTACTGCTATAATACCCTGAACTTCGGGTTGAAAAACGCCATCACTACCTACCAGAAGGCAATCCAGGGTTGCCTCGTGGAGCAACTACACAAGAACGTGGAGGCCTACGTCGACGATGTAGTCGCCAAAACCAAAGATGAAGAAAACTTCATCGCCGACCTCGCCCTAACTTTCAATAGCCTTTGGGCCTATTGATGGAAACTCAACCCAGGCAAATGCATCTTCGGTGTCCCGTCTGGGAAGCTCCTGGGCTTCATGGTCAGCCAACGTGGCATCGAAGCTAACCCCATCAAAATAGACACCATCAGAAACATGGCGCAACCGGCCGGCAAACATGAAGCTCACAAGCATGATGGATGCCCTTAGCCATTTCATCAGCAAGCTCAGTGAAAAGGGACTGCCCTTCTTCAAGCTGCTCAAGAAGGCGAACAAGTTCAAGTGGGATGACGAGTCCCACAAGGCTTTCGAAGAACTCAAGACATTTTTCCTCTCCACCCCTCTCGTCATGATAGCCCCGGTCGACCAAGAAACGCTACAGCTGTACATCTCCTGCGACGATGCATGTTGTCAGCACCGTGCTAGTCACAGAATGCGAAGAGCCCGGCCACGCCCACATGGTGCAGCGGCTAGTATATTACATCAGCGAGGTCCTGAGAGACTCTAAGATCCGCTACACCCAGGTCCAAAAATTGCTCTATGCAATACTGATCACCTCCCACAAGTTGCGTCACTACTTCCAAGTGCACAAGATCCGTGTGGTCTCTTCCTACCCAATCGGTGAGATCCTGCACAATAGGGATGTCCACGGTCGAGTTGTTAAATGGTCTATGGAGCTTGGTGAATTCAACATTGACTTCTACCCACGCCATGCGATCAAATCCTAAATCCTGGCCGACTCCATTGCTGAAGGATCGAGATCCAAGAGTCGCCCTCCCTAGAGAGGTCAAAGCACTGGACGATGTACTTCAACAGTGCCCTCAACCTCGAAGGAGCTAGCAAGGTGGTCATGTTCATATCCCGAATGGCAAATAGCTGAAGTACGTTCTCCAGATCCACTACAAGGCTACCAATAACAACACCGAGTACAAGGCCCTGATACACGGGCTCCGCATCACCGCGTCACTCGGAATCAAGCGCATCCTTGCGTATGGAAACTCCAAAGTCGTCATTGAGTAGGTCAACAAGAATTGGGACTGCACCAAGAAAACCATGGATGCCTATTGCACTGAGGTTCACAAATTCGAGGCTCACTTCGACAGCCTTGAGTTCCATCACATCCCTAGGGAACACAACGTTGCTATCGACGTCATGTCCAAGCTCAGCTCCAAGTGCTCTCAAGTCCCGGTTGGCATATTTGTCCAGGACTTGAGAAGACCCTCTTGTGGTGGAACCGCCCAAATTAACCTGACTAAAATGCACTTAAGTCACTTGACACACGATCATGCACTTTAAACAAGTCAACTTGGTCATCCGTTGGATTTCATCCGATAAATCACTTACTTAGGATCGAGAAGTATTGCTCACACGAAGGTGAGTGGGCATAGAGATTACAACATTCCCATCACATTAACATAGTTCAACAACTTATTACATCAGAGTTTTCGAAATTCAAACATAATTTGCAAGGTTTCAAACAACGAAGAAGTAAAATATGCGAAAGCTAAACATCGATACACGATATCATGATGAAGCCGATCATGACATCAATGACCCCTGTCCTCACCGTCTGAGGAGGGATACCACTTGGCCGTCCAACTCGAAGGGAGCTGGGTAGGCCAAGTAAGGCTAGCACCCAAAACAACAGCAAACCTGAAAAAGATAGCCACATGCAAGGCTGAGCAACTAATACTCAACAAGGCTTACTCATCAGGTGGTAACTACTCCACCGACTTCTAAACATTCAAGGCTTTTTGACGGTGGGTTTGTTTTTGCCAAAAGCGACTAAAGTTGGTCCTTACTTTCAATATTTTAGCTCATATTCTAAGTTCATTAACCAGTCTAGATTAGCAGCTTATACTAAGCAAGCATTGTTTCCAAATAATTAAAGAACAAGCATCAAGATTAATATCATCATCATGTTCCATCTTTACTCAGTGCGGAATGGCGATCAAGCAGTCCCAAACTGTGAGAGGCAGACGACTCGATTCGAATTTATTAACCATGCATGGCGAACCTAATCCCATGACATCCGCGCAAGACGAAGGGTCGCTTCACTTGTCAGCCGTCCCCATTGATCTCTTAGGCACGTGTCAGGTCCAAACTTCTTTTGGCATGCAATGCTCCATAGTCCCGGCCTCTCTCGTACTGTGACCGCACTTGCACCCACATGATGCACCATGGGAATGACATTCCAAGGACAACAGGAATATAAGCCACGCCCTAGTTAAATCAGGTACTAGGTTTCCTTATCCAATACTAGGTATGAGATTAGTATTTTCAAACACTTGATCACGAACGCTGACACATTTCGACCTTAGTCCATTTTCATTTAGACAAACGGGGCAATCCACCGACCACCAAAACAGTTCACAAGGCCCTGCCCCGCCCGTCGTCCTTATGGTTGTAACATAAGTACACAAACAACTCCTATAACTCGCGAGTGACAGGAAATCACTCGACTTTTACCGTATCCTATTAAGCATTGCATCTACACGACTTATCATGCTAATGTTCAGATCAAAAGGGTACTAAGTTCATGCATCTAAGGTTTCAGACAACGCCTAGTAACTTAAATGCACAATCATAATTAACATAAATCATTGTAGAAGTTTAGAAAACTGGGTAATGCTCCGGGGCTTGCCTAAAATCCACACTAGGTTAGTGTTTGTTAGACGATACTCACGTGGCGAGCATCTCCCATCTCGGCACTTGCTTAGTCCTTCCATCTTCGGGATAGCTCCACCATACACTGTCTTCAGGTTCGGTTCCATCATCACATCCTTCACGTGGTTTGTCTAGCGTATCTAAATGAGATGCAAGATGCAAGAGCATGAATACGAAGAACGGTAAAATGAGATGCATCACACAAAAGCATTCAGGACAAGCATAACGTCATGCAAGACATAGGCACCTAGAGTTATTTAACTATACACCACACAACCTATTATAGAGGGATAGCAAGTACATTAGGCATAGCACACAAGTGAACTTAATTTAAGCTATTGCAAGCAATTAACAATCAAGAGCTAATTAAGCATAGCATCATACAAGAACTAGGGTGATGGTGCTTATCAACATGGCATACATAAGTGCATCACACAACCAGCAAGTTGAAGGTGATCAAAGTATATTACATTTGTTTTTAAACCACTCATACACAAGCAAGTCACACACCAACATCACTAAGGTTCTAGCAAGCTATGTAGCAAGGTTATTTTGTAGCAACATGTATACATGACCATTTATTAGTTAAGTGCTTCACCAACATTATATAACACATTTATAAGATTCTCAGGTAGATCAATTTAACTCTAATAGTGATATGAGCTAACTAACAAACACACAAGGCAACGTCAAGTTAAAGCTAATAACTTAAGCATATACACAGAATCTAGACAGCAGCACAGTAGTCACTTATTTTAACCATAACTAGAGATATAAGCATCCAACCAGAGTGACCCTAAACTTTATGTAAAGTTAACAAAATTATCAAAACCTTTGTTATTCATTCCAAAAGCTAATTCAACAATTAACAAGGTGAAAACACACCAATGAGCAGATTTGTACGAACAAGGATAGAAAACTAACATGCAACTTCAGACAGCAATAAGTTGAGTTCTAGTTTTCCAAACAAGGTGGTTCTAGACTTTTTAGAAATCTTAACAAACCATGCACAACTTTGTTATAAATACCACAAGCTAATATCAAGGTTAACCAGGTCAAACATCACAAAGAAGACATCTCTATCCAGATTAGGACAAATTCTGTCATTCCACTTCACAAACTCATAACTGGAGATTTAGACCACCAAAAGGGATGGTCTTTAACAATTTGGAAAGATCATGAGAAACCCTACACTTCTTATATTATCTCCAAGATATGATTCAAAGCTTAGCTAAGTGAAACAACACAATCATTCAAACTTGTACAGAGAGCATGCAAAACTTGACAATGAACTTGTAAAATTTATAGCTCCTAAACCATCAGGCTTATGGTCATGAAAATCTAAAACAAGCTATAATATGAAGTTACCTACAACTTTTGTATTCACCATATTTATATAAAACATCATTATCATCTCCAAAATATTACCACAACAGAAACTACTCTAGCAGCCATTTCAGCACACATACAACAAGGTTCTTCATTTAGTTTTTTTTAACAAGGTAACACATGCATAAATTAAACACAACTCACAACTACTATGGACATAGTTAATTATAATTAGTTTTAGGTAACATGGAACACTCTAAACACCTTAAGCAAGAATTAAAGCAAAGGCGAAGAACTTATATGAGCAGTTGTTATATTAACATGAAAGTGTACACATGAGTTATATTTAAAGCTTAACCACTACTTATCATAACTTAGCATCATACATACCCCTCAAAAACAACTATTAAAAGCTTCACATGACTTAAGTATATGCATTTACTAGCAAACTTTCATTATCCAATTATATAGTAAGCATATATATATATATATATATATATATATATATATATATATATATATATATATATATTAATTATAGGTGATGTGGCAAACACCTCATTTGGAGTTGAGATTTTTATGGGTGGTAGATGCCATTACAACATGGCTACTGCACAAATTTCACAAGCTTAGGGTTTTATAATTAATTGCTAAGAAAAAGACAAATTGCTAAAGCAAGAAAACATGTAAAAGCAAGATAATTCTAAAGATCATCATTTTCTATAAACACATAGCCATATTATATGTCATTATGGTAGAACGATATCATACAAAGGTAGTGGGACCACATTTCCCATTCTTACACCTACATAAAAATTATAACTTATTTAAAGCCATTTATGAAGCAATAAATATGTTAAATCAATAATTCAATCATACTACATCTAATTAATATGAAATTTTTACTACATCACACATATAGCATCAGTAGGCTACCATAAAAATTGCATAGATATTGGAGTACCACAACTTTAGATATGAAAATGACAAGCAAAACAAGCTAAAAAATTGCCTATTTATCAAGATTAAATAAAAACATGATATAAACAGTACCCAACTAGCATATTCAATATTTTTATTAGCTAGAGAGTATCATCACAAGACTAACACAACTGGAATCACAATCTTTGGACTTCTATAACTCAAAATATGCATCCAACCAACTTAAAAGGATTTCTAAAAGTACTTTTCAAGGATAGATAAAAACATCATAAACTTTCTACTAACACATATAATATTATGACTCTAGTGCATAATTCTACTCACGAGGATTCCAAAACATCTTCATTTTCTATTTTACTATTTTTCTACAATTTACTACGAATTTCCAAAGTTGCAGCCTTTTTAGATCTAGGAAATAAAGAAAATCGAGGCAAACTTCCAATCTAGCCCCTAGGTCTATGGTTTAATTGCGCAAAAGTGCTTTGATTTCACCCATAACCCCCTACACTTCCTTCTTCTTCTCCAATGAGGCCCCCCACGCACAAACAACACACAACACAGGCACGCACGCACGGGAACAGGCACAGCCGGCCATGAACTTGGGTCGGCAGTGGGGGAAAGAGAGGGGGCGGCTTGGGAAGAGAAAGAGGGGCGGCACCTTGGGCTAGGGAGCTCACCAGCAGGGGAGGAGGCACTTGGAGGAGGGGCGGCGCACAGGGAGGACAGCGCAAGAAGATGTGCCGAAGGGGGCTCGTGTGGAGAGGACCGTCCGGTGAAGGACGATGGCCAGGAAGTTGCAAAACGGAAGCGCAACGTCGAGGAGGCACCGTGGCTGCAAGGAATCGGCCAGAGATGCACCAACTGCGGCAGATTTTGCCGGCAAAATTTGAGGAAAAGTGGAGTTCTTGTTACTGTCAATGGAGATTGGGGAGGAAGTGGAGCCAGTGCTCAGCTTAAAAGGAGGGGGAGGAACGGGGCAAGGTTGGAATTTCACGTAGGAGTTCGTGCATGCCAGCCCGTGCCGCCATGGGCGCCCAGTGTCGTTCCCGGTCTGCAATGTGTGTGGAGAGAGAGGATGAAGACGACTGATGCGTGGGCCCGCGGAAAAATAAAACGTGCCAACTTTGACCCCTTAAACGACCTAGCTGTCGGTGTCCAAAAATTCCCTAAAAATACTCGTTGGAGAGATAAAATCACCAAGAATCCATTGCAACAGGAATCAACTCCAAAGCTATTATGGTTTGCACACAATTGACAAAACAAAACAGCTAAAATTGAATTTTAAATGAACTTTTGGCACAATAAAAAATCTCTAAAAAATTTGGTTAAAATATTTTAAAATCACTAAATTGTGTCTAGTATTTGAATAAAATATTTTGAGGCATAGTGGTATGGAAGAAATTGGGGTTCCTTCACAAATTTGATTTTTCACCAATAAATAATAAAATTCTGGGCACTAACAACTCATGACCAAAACATTCATTTATGCACAAATGATGCTTATAATGACCAACTATGCACAAAAGGATGTTCGTGATGCTTAATTATGCATGATGGTGCTCATGATGCGTGTCGTGACGAAGATGTCAGGTTTAACGCGTATTCTCACACAAGTTCGAACCGCGCGGTTTAATTTCCAAAAGTGAAGGTTCGGGAACAAGGTATGTGCTATGACTTTTATAAAGATCAACAAGGAAAAGCTCAACAAAGTTGGGGATAGGATGGTAGGATCTTTGGTGGAACGTCGGTCAAAGCTATTTTGGAATCGGATTTGAAATTTGACCAATCGTCTACTTGATTTTGGAACATCCTCTGCTCAAAATCAGAAGAGGTGCTGTGAGTGGAAGGTGTTCAACTTGAAAAGTTGTACCACTAGTATATTGGTCAAGATTTAAGTTCTTATATAAAATTGTTTTTATCTACTTCACAAGTGATTCTCAACAGGAGGGAGTTTTAACACTTAGTTCAAAATTTGAGGTATTTTTGGATCTTAACTCTCAGCAATTTGGAGTTAGCTTTGATTTGCTTCTTAATCACCCTGTTGATTATTTGATTTAGGTTCTTAATTACTCGGGCTGTCACACCTCCATCAACATATTGGACCCGGACCAAGCTGACGCCAACGCTCAGGCGGAGGCCGACCCAACATCCGCAGACGTAATGATGATTGAGGCGGAGGAAGACTGGCCGTACCCTTCATTGTATTCATTACCGACAATATACCCCGAGAGGACAAGATCGAGCATGAAAAGCTCGCTCGGCGCAGCGCCAACTACATTGTGATCAGCAAGGAGCTGTACAGGAATGCTGCATCCATAGGCATCCTGATGAAGTGTATTCTCTGTAATGAAGGCCTTGAACTCCTCCATGAAATCCACTCAGGTTCGTGCGGGAATCATGCCGCCTCGGGTAGTTTTGTCGGGAAAGCATTCCGCTCAGACTTCTAGTGGCCAACTGCTATTGCTGACGCAAAAGAGCTCGTCCAGAGATGCAAAGGGTGCCAATTCTTCTCCAAGCAGCAGCTCCTCTTAGCCCAAGCTCTATGCATCATCCAACCATCCTAGCCCTTCGCATGCTGGGGGCTGGACATGGTCGGGCCCTTAAGACCGTTCCGGGTGGGTACAACCACATCTTCGTGGCAGTCAACAAGTTCACCAAGTGGATTGAGGTCAAGCTTGTCACTAGCACAGAGTCGGCTAAAGCCGCTCAGTTCATCGAAGAACTCACCCACCGATTTGGGGTTCCTAACAGGATCATCACCGACCTTGGCAAGTAGTTCACAGGCCGCGAGTTTTGGGATTTCTACCAAGACAATATGATCGATGTGTACTACTCCTTAGTAGCACACCCTTGCTGCAACGGCCAAGTCGAACGTGTGAACGGGATGATCCTCCAATCCCTTAAGGCACGCATCTTTGATGATGTATCCAAGTATGCCACCAGATGGCTACGCGAGTTACCTCATGTAATTTGGGGCCTCTGAACCCAAAAGAGTCGGGCTACCGGCTACACTCCCTTCTTCCTAGTTTACAGCTCCAAAGCAGTCTTGACAACCAATGTAGCCTTCGATGCTCCACACATCCAGTACTATGAGGAGGGCAAGGTACTTCATCGGATCCAGTCCATGAAAGACATGCACAAGCTATCGGCTTTCTAGGAGGGCCCCTTCATCGTCAAGGAAGTCATCCAACCCGGCACTTACAGGCTGTAGTGGGCAGATGGCTCCGGTGTCCCCAACCCATGGAACATCCAACATCTGTGACGCTTCTACCCTTAGGACAATAAGCTATGTACTCTTTAAACCTTTTACATCAAATAAATGAAACCCCAGAGGTTCTTTGTGTACCTACTACCTTCTTGCTTTTCTACCTGAACTCTTGCTCATGCTCGAGGGCTGTCTGACCTTATCAGCAAACCAAACCCTTACTGTCACACTTGGGGGCTCCCCCCGCCACACCCCAACCTCCGGGTTTCACTCCTCCTCCTTCCCCTCTCAAGGCAATACGACTAACACGTGTGGTCAGCGTCCTAGTTCGTGAAATCTAGACAACCTTGCATTCACCCCTTCTACAAGCACGAGATCCTGTAACGACCCAGGTTTAATCAGTGGAGTTAATCTCAAGACAAACCCCAAATCTGCAGTTTCCATCAGCCCGACCCCTGAAACCCAACAAAACAGCACCAACCCAGCAAACAACAGCTTTTCTCTAAGTCCCGAAACCAGTGTTCCCCCAAATCTTGGAACTGTGGGAGAGCCAGAGACTGGAAGATGGACCCAAAACCAGATCCCACGAATCTCTCGGGTCAGGCGCGCCAGGGCAAGCGTGCGCCCTATTTCAGAGTCCCGCCGCCACGTGGCTTGACCTCCCCGACGAGCGCCGCCTCACCCAGTCGCCGGCCGTGACAAGATAGATCAGTGCGCCTCCTTCCCAATCGCGCGCAGAAGCGCCCTGCAGACTTTCCACCTCATCTCGTCTCGCCCACAACCTCACCGGCCGCACCAGGCACCATGTCGCCGCTGCGACCAAGGATTGGCCATTGCCGCACTAGTCCACCTCGCCTCCCGCGCACATCTTCTCAACCGGATCCCCGACCGCGCGCCCTAATGCCTTCCGGCTTTTTCGTCGCCCCTCAGTCACGCTGCCCACACGCGCGCCCCACGACAATGCCGCCTCCGCCAACCACGGCTCCGGAAGTGACAACGCCTTTTTCCGCCTCGCCAGTAGCGTGCCCCGGCAAAGTCACTGGTCTGCACCTGCTAGCGTCGCCGCTTGCCCAGTCACCTCGCCTGCAGCGCCCTCGCCTGCAGTGCCCTTTCCTTTCTTCCTACCGCACGTTAGCCGGGCCACCGCCCCCAATCCACCGCTTGACGCGACCAGACCCGCGCTCGCTCTCACCAATCCTTCCTTCCGGCAAAATCGCGCCTAAACAAGCTCTGTCTCCAATGGCTAATGACCGAAGAATCCTACCCCCGAAGCTCCGCTACGCCGACCAATAGAGGCGTCGCCCAATCACCGCCACGACAGAGCACTCCATCCCCTTCGACCTGATCCTCGCGCCGCCCGGATTCCTTCTCTTCTGCGTAGCTATAAAAGGGAGTACCAAAGCCTCTACCGGAGTTCCCTTCGCCATCGTTGCCTTACTGCACCTTCCTCTGTTCGCACTCAAGCGCTGTCGCATTAGCTCTTGAGGAACTTCCCCTCTCCGCTCAACACCCACTTTTCCCAACCCACCAGCCGCCTGTTTCCTCCGCACGGTGCTAGAGCTGCTTGTTGTTGACAAGGAGCGCCACCGCCGCCGGAGCACTGCCAGACCTCGCCGCCGCCCAAGCCTTAGCGTCTTAAGTCTTTCCACCTAGGTCTGTTCCTTCCCGACCCCAAAAATTCACCAAGTAGGCCCAAAGGTAAGTTGCCGACTCTTTCCGGTTCGCCCGACCCCTTTTCCGTCTCGTCCGACCCTATCTATTTCGCCGACCCTTGTCCGCCTCGCCCGAGGGCTCGGCTGTATCTTTTTCTTTGACCCGAGGGTATCTGTATAAAATTTTGGGACTTCTCTGTGTTAAGTCTGAGGACCCCGGTATAGTTATTCCTTAGGTCTGAGGGTCAGATTATAAGTTTTTCCCGATCCGACTCCTTTATCTTGTTCTTTATCAACAGAGGCCTGAGATTTCACACCTTTCTTGTAGTTGCTACAAGTTTCTGAGCTTGAGCTTGCAAGTGTTGTTGAAATATCCGTCTAAGTGTTTAACCCCTGTATTGCATTTCTGTGTAGAGCTAAATCTCGCCCACGGCACCTACGAGCTGCATCCGGTGCCAGAAGACGGAGAGGTAGCTAAGCTGTCGACTGCAGGAGCCGAAGCAGAACCCGCCGAAGACCCATTCGCCTCCACCCCGCTCGAAGGCAAGCCTCAGAGCATGACCCCAACTTTCTAAACTTGTGCATACCTTCTTTGTATGTATGTGCATTTACATTATAGGAGTTGTTTGAAACCATAGATGCATGACTCAGTTCCCTTGATCTGAACATTAGTCTGATAAGTCCGAGTAGTTGCAATGCTTAACAGGACTCGGTAAAAGTCGAGTGATTCCCTGTCACTCGCGAGTTATAGGAGTTGCTTGTTCTCCTTCTGGTTACAACTATAAGGATGGTGGACGGGGCAAGGCCTTGTGGACTCTTTTGGTGGTCGGTGGATTGCCCCATCTGTCTACTTGAAATTGGACTAAGGTCGAGATGTGTTGGTGTTCGTGATCAAGTGTTTGAAAGTACTAATCTCATACCTAGTATGGGATGGGGAAGCCTAGTACCTGATTGAACTAGGGCGTGGCTTATACCCCTGCTGTCCCTGGAACGAGGTTCCCATGGTGCATCATGTGGGTGCAAGTGCGGTCACCGTACGACAAGAGGTCGGGACTGTGGAGCATTGTATGCCAAGGGAAGTTTGGACCTGACACGTGCCTGGGAATTGATGGGGACGGCCGACACAGGAAGCAACCCTCTGTGGTGCGCGGATGTCGTGAGATTAGGTTCACCATGCATGGTTAAGAAACTTGAATCAATTCGTCTGCCTCTCACAGTTTGAGACTGCTTGATCGCTATGCTACACTGAGTAAAGATGGAACATGATGATGATATGAACTTGATGCTTGATCTATATATATTGTTTGGAAACTATGTTTTTTTAGCATAAGTGCTAATATAGACTGGTTAATGAACTTAGAATCGGAGCTAAAATATTGAAAGTAAGGACCTACTGTAGTCGCTTTTGGCAAAACAAACCCCTCAGCCAAAGAGCCTTGCATGTCTAGAAGTTGGTGAAGCAGTTTTCCCACCGGTCGGTTAAGTCTTGTTGAGCTTAGTAGCTCAACCTTGTTTGTGGCATCTCTTTCAGGTGAAGTTGAAGCTTCTGAGTGTGCTG
Source organism: Setaria viridis (assembly GCF_005286985.2). NCBI lineage: Eukaryota > Viridiplantae > Streptophyta > Magnoliopsida > Poales > Poaceae > Setaria > Setaria viridis. Next base: position 22,991,820 of record NC_048264.2, on the reverse strand, counting down.
CTGTTGGCACTTGGCCATCCCAGCTTCCTCTTGGGTGGACGGTCGAGTGGGATCCCTCCTCGAATGGTGAGGAAAGGGATCATTGATGACCTGATTGGCCTCATCAGGGACATCCGACCTGGCGCTAGCTTCTGCGATTAATTTTTCCGTTGCTTTTGAGCCTTGTCAAAACTCTGATTTCGAACCAGTGTTGTAATAAAATTTGTACTTGTCTAAGTGGATGATATGTTGTATTCTCTGGAACCACTTATCTTTGTGTGAGTTATGCTAACTCGGTCCTGTAAAGTGGTTTTATCGGATGAAATCCAACAGATCGTCGAATTAACTTGATTAAAGCATATGATCGCGTGTTGGGCGACTTAAATGTGCTTTAGCTGAGTTAATCCGAGGTGTTCCACCACAGATCCGCTCTCAGCAGAATGCTGGTTAGGCAAGGCTGGGCGCTTAGCGGCTACAGGTCTCAGCTACACGCTGTCCTGTCGTATACACCAACGGAGGGGTGGAGCCTTTCTTTTCGCATAAGTTAAATCAACTAAATTACTTGTCTCATGGCACAGTTTGATACACCATAAGTTTTATTTTACAGGTCCAACTTCTTAACTACGTCCTCTGCGGCCTGCTGATGCTGCTTGGCCAGCTTCGGGAGGTTATCGGCGTCAAAGTCCTCGACAACACCCTTCCCGGCACGCTCCACAGCCAGCCTAGGGAAGTGCATCTTCAAAAGCGCCATGACATTCTTGGCGCACTCCACCACAGTCTCCTTCAGCAACTCATTTAGCCGGCCAGGCGTAGCCTTCAGGCGATCCAACAGAGGTGTTGGAGCAGTTGGGACGGCATCTAATTGGATCATGTCCATCACAAAGCCAGCGACACTGTGCAATTGCTCCAGCTCCACCTCCAACCCTGCAATCATCACCTGATCACGCTGAAGACTCTCCATAGCAATGACTAAGGATCGATCAGCGTCCCTACGTAGGCCGGCCTCGTAAGCCAGTTTCTACAACACTGCATAGTCACGGTGCACTGCCACATCATGATCCTGCTAGAGTCGGGTATTGGTGTCCTCGCACTCCTTGAGGTCTCTCTTGAGCCTCTCCTCCCTCTTCTAGGCATCTACAAAATAACAACAATCAAGCAAAGGCGCCGACCTCATCTACCCAAGCTAAACTCTCCAAAAGAGACGGATCCGTACCAGTCAGTATAGCGCCAATGTCGGCATGGACCTCTTCGGTGATTCTCTTCTGCTCTTCGATCTCTCGATCCTTCAGGTAGATCTATTCCTCAGCATCGGCCTTGGCTTTCTGGAGCTCAGCCTCCAAGCACTTAGCCTTAAGCTGGTACTCCTCAGCGCGTTGGATAGCGTCCGCCCTCTTGTGCGCGTATTGAGCCAAGTTCTAGACAAACAATCCATTCACCTAAACAGAGATGGAAACCAGGGATATAGATCAATTCAAGATACAGTTAACTTACGTATAACACATCAGAGAATCTACTCCCGACTTGCCTCAGCTCGGCAAGATCTTTCTAGTCAGCGGCAACATCCTCCGCCAGCGTAGTTCTAGTGAAGTCTAGCATGGTGGGCTCGTCCTCCTCACAGGCATCGACATCGACGTCGTAGCCTGCTGACTCCCTTCCAGCTGGTGCCTCCTTAGGGACCTCCTTCACTTGGACCTCGCTGCGGTTTCTATGGTCATGGGTGCGAACATGGTGGGATCCTCGGCAATATCCTGGCGCGGTGAAGAACTCAGCTCCGGCGCCTTTGGTCCCTCCACCGGGCCACCATCATTGCCAGCTAGCACTGGCGGCGTGGATGCAGCCCTAGCAGGCGCATCAGAGGTCCAACCTTCTGCAGGGGATCTGGCGCTGGCACCCTGGAGGCCTGACGCATCCTCTAGCACCACCTTTCTGCTCGGGCAGTGAGACACAGGGATAAAACAAGGAAACAACTGAAACTCCCAATAGTATACGGCGATACGATCATACTCACAGCATGCTCTTCTTTGCTCAAAACTTTGGTAGAAGAGGGGACGGTGGTGGAAGGGTCGGCTCCTTCTCCCTACCACCGCAGATCTCTGCCTTTAGCCACTCCTTGATTTGTTCAGCGTCGGCCGTTGTCATCTCCAGGAGCTTAGCTTTCTTCATCTTGTGTCGCTTACCACCCCAGATGAGGTTCCACTGGGGAAGCTGCAGCTGTAGTGGGTGCCTTTGGCTTCATGGCACCCATCTTCTTCCTCTTCTTCTTCCCAGCCTCCGGCTTCTCCGATGCCGGCGCATTGGTTTCCACAACCTTGACAGCCTGGCGCGTCCGCCGACCAACAGGAGCTGCACCTCCAGAAGGGCGGCAGGCAGCTGGTCGACCTCAGTGGTGGGGCGAATCTTGGGCCGCTGCTGCTCGGCTCTTTCGGGGAGTGGCGCTGGACACCAGAACTGAAACTCAAGAGTCTGAAGAGACAAATGCAGTCAGGCTAAAATAGATATAAAAACAACAGCATTCAAGACAAGTGATGATGTTCATATCTTACCGGGTCGAGCGGCCTCATGAGGGAGAACTCCTTGAGGCAACACTTGTTCTTGATGCGGCCACCGAAGAATTCGCACACCCGGCTGGCAACCTCCTCCCGGCTGACCTTCCGCTGCGCTTCCCGGGTCGGATCCAATGGTCTCGAGTACTCGTACCCCGGGTGGACCCTATCCTTGATGGGCTGCGCAGCTTCCAGCTGAAGTTGATGCTCACAGCCCCAGTTGTGATCCCGTGCTCCTTCAGGTCAGAATCTTTGACAACAACTGATTGACCTGGACCATCTCCTCGGTGGTCAGCAGGTTCGACCATTCCGGCCTTGATACGGGCGCATAACTAGTGCGGGGTGGTAGCTCAGGCTTCTGATTGGCAACAAGGAACCATTCCTTGTGCCACCCCTTGTTCGACTCCTTGAGCATCCGATCAAAGTACTCAAGAGCCCTCTTTGGCCGTAGTGCGAACCCGCAGCCGCCGACTACCCTAGGCTTCCCCTTCATCGTCACCGGCTTGAGTCGATACAAGTACCTCCACAGATTGAAGTGTGGAGGGATACCAAGGAATGCTTCGCACAAGTGGATGAAAACAGCGATGTCAAGAATTGAGTTAGGGTTTAGATGCACTAACTCGATCCCGTAGTAGTGGAGAAGGCCGCGGAAGAAATCTTTGATTAGGATCTTGAATCCCTGCTCGAAGAATGATACGAAGATGATGGCATCTGTCTTGTCCTCGCTTGGGAAATCTTGGCCTGCGGTCGCCTTCCAGTCGAGGAGCGATTTGGGACCGAGCAAGCCCCGATCGATGAGGGCTTAGATCTTCTCCTCTATCATAACGGACCTTACCTAGTAGGAGGATGGATCCGGTGCATGTTCCGCTGCTATCTCCTCTATCTCAAGGCCTTGCGATGCAGATCTAATGTGGGTGAGGGCCTTGATTCGCATGTGGTGGAAATAGGAGCACAACAGTGGCTACTATAGCCTTCGCGCAGAAGGGCGATGGATGTGGTTTACATATGTGGCGGCGTGACCTAGGGCTCTCAAGTGCGGCAGCGACGGCACTGGTGGTGGCAGTGCTTGGAGTGAGGGGAGTGGAAATGAAAATGGAATCGCACCCCTTCAGCTTTTGATGGAGTTGACAACGTAACAATCCGTTGGTTCGTTGTTGTGGTGCACGCGCTGGACGGAATCCGCGAGTTTTTCATTATCACTTTCTTACCACGCGAATAATACATTTGTTTTTTTATCATTAGACCGATTATTCTAATCGCTTCAATGCTCAGAAGCTACTACATATGGAGTGCGTCTTGTGACGCCCTCCATGTGCTTTCCTTTGATCTACAGGATTTCAGACATCCCAGAGCTCAGCAGTCGCATAGCCACGCGTATTTAGTCATACGTTTGTGGAAGTTTTAATTTTTTCTTTTTTAAGCACTTCGCAGCCTCTCCATCACTATGATGATACAATAACTTCAGCTAAGTACATTACAAGCTTCGTGGCGCTTACGTCAGGTTCCTATTCGACTCCACATCGCTCGGGGGCTTGAGGGATAAGAGTACCCACGAGTCCCACCGACCAGGATACTGGTCGGTCCTGCCAGGTGGGCCCGCCCGACCGTACCATGCGGGCTAAGACATGAAGATTACTCGAAGCACAAGCCAGAAGGCCGAGCAAACTAATTCTGCCCGGATATTGCGGGATACAAGTTGTAGTCCGACTCGCATTGCTTTCCATGTAACAACCAATCCAAATCGACTTGTATCTCTAGGTCGTTAGCCTATATAAGGTGGCCAGGGGCACCTTCTGAGGACAACCAATCTAATCCAAGCGAATCTATTCACATCAGTGCAAAGCAATACAATCCACCAGAACACAGGACATAGGGTATTACTCTCCGGAAACTTGAACCTGTCTAAATCCTCGTGCTCTCGTGTTCACCACTCAAGTTCTTAGTCTCGCGATCCCCTCTACCTACAAATCTACTATCTGGTACCCCATAGATGAAATGCCGAGCCTTAAATCTGACACCATCGGCAGCAACGTCAACGGGTGATTGTGTCATGTGTATAACATGCATCCGTATTATTTAGTGTTTCTAAAGAACATTGTATGAAATATAATTCTGGGAGGAATAAACATCCGATCCTTGCTACTGGAGATATAACAATAACTGAATTCATTCACCAATTCTCACAAATCCCATCCAACTACTTTATGTCAAGAGAAATTTTAGAATCAAATCAGTCATCTACAAGCTTCTGGCCAGCATCTCCTGGTACCTCCGGTACGACTCCTGCTTCTCCAGCATGAACCTCTCATGACACCTCGCGATGAACCTCTCTGCAAGGCTGTCAATCTCGTTGCAACCACCACCGTCCTCCTCGCCATCATCCTCGTCGTCGTCCTCCATTTGATGCTCTTCGTCAGGCCACTCGAGGTACCTGGCGATCGGTGGCAGCTGCAGCTCAGCGGGGATCACCGTGTTCCAAGACGGATCGTAGTAGTAGTAGTAAAACCCGACCTCAAGCGGCTCCATGACGGCCGTCGTCTCCGGCCACGGCGGCGGCGACGACGACGACATGGTCGTCGGGAGCAGGTTGAGGTGCGTTTCTTCCACACAGCCGCAAATGCAGGGAGGATTCCTCCCCCTCTGCTTCCGCTTGATCTTGTTCCTCCTCAGCTCGACGGCGCCGGCCTTCTTGCTTAGGAGGCCGAGGACCATCGCCGTCGCGCCACCCAGCGCCACTGCGACGCGGCCGACGTTCTTGGAGACGAAGGCGCGGAAGAGGCGCCTTATCCTGAGAATCCTGAGGAGGGCCTTGGTTGGTGGGTGTTGCTGAGCTCTGAGCTTGATATCGTTGGATGGATGGGTGTGGAGTAGTTGGTCCGCCATGAGAGTGTTTGGCTCTGAGCAAAGCAGCATTTCTCAATTCTCATGTTGGTAGCTTTCCCACTATTGGCCTGGTCGTTCCTATATATAGCGGGCCTGGGGCCATTCATACATAGTGTCATTTGATTGGAGAATATATGATTTTTTTTTATGCTACTTAAATCGTTTTATAGGGGGTGAAAAGAGGACAATAGAAGTCATCAAGGGACATTTGAAATGAGTAATTTGTTCATCTTTGATCTTCCAGCATGGATATTTGTGAATTTGAATTTGGATATAACATGCTAGCAGAAACGATCTGTCTAGTGTTCCATCGAGAAAGCTATGTTGTTCATGCTATCCAGGTGTTCAAACTGCCACGCTCACAAGTTTTTGGTGGATAGATGATACACACACTTGTCCATCACTTTTCCTACTTGAACTTTGATCATCATTTGATGCGAACTTTTTTTGTTTTTTTTTTATTAAGGAGAGAGCTCCTCTTCCAGATTCTGATAACTCTATTACTTAATCAATTAGTACTTAATTAATGATAAAGATTTCTGTTTGCCAGCAAAATATAAATTCTTTTTCTGGAAAAAATATATGTTCTCCTTCTGGCCACTTTTTTTCCTTCTCGCTCTCTCTCTCACACACACACACTCATCAAGTGCTTTTGCTTTCTGTTATGTCATACAAAATTAAAGGGGATTCAGTTCTTTAATTTGAATGAAGCAACAGGGAGGTTGCTCATTACTTTTTCACCCTCAAAAAGAAAAGGAAGATCACAATGTGGTCCCAGTGGACAAGGGAGAAATTTGTCATGTTCCTGGCCCCACTAACCAAGTTACCGGGATCAATCTTGACCACAAAAGCATGTGTTAAAGAAGCCAAATGTATATTCATAAGTAACAGCTACTTCTCATTATCTTCGTGCAGAAGCTCGCAAATGCAACGTGAGGATCCTGCTTGATTACTCTGTTCTTCATAAACATAGTACTTTAATTGAAGGATTTCCTTATGTTTTTGCATTATATTGTCAAGAATATCATTATTAGTTACTGATGGAATTTGTTTAGACAAATGTGGAGGTAGCTAGATCTTGTCCCAGCGGTTGCCTGCAATATGAACAGACAGGAAGTGTACGCATATGTGACCAACCTCTATTGCATATAACATCTTGACACATGAGAGTAATCACTAGTGACTAGTGAGTATAATGACCGAAGAACACTTCTGTACACATGCTTAAGAACCTCTTTCTCCTTTTCCTTTGTTTCTCAAAAAGTTAATTAGGGACATGGAATATGCTGGAGAAGCTTTACGCACTACTTTCCGGTCAACAGGGTTGCAACTAAAGACGTTGAATGTACATTGTTCGATGTATACTAATTGGCTTCATTTCTCTTTTTTCTCGCTTTCTCCTAGCTAGGGAATTAAGTACTTCCGTACTGATGAATGCAAGTGCATGGTAGCTGAGGTCAATCTCAGTGTGTACAGTTTCATTGTACAGTTACGATTGGCAACTTGGTAACTGAGGCGATGGGTGTCATGGAGACGAATCTCCTCTCTTATGTGATGAAACTCCCCCATCCTCCCTCCTCATACACCAGTAGAAAACTCGCCTTTAGTTCCGGTTGGTAGGGAGCAAATCTCCCGAAAATCCATTCAGGATAAACCAATCGAGATAAAAGGGGGGACTTTTATCCCGGGTCACTCACCGGGACTACCACACCAGGTGCAGCCAATAAAAAGTCCCGAGGAATAACCATGCAAGTCGCAAGTCAGGCAATTTTTCATGCGAAATATGCGCGTGCGCAGTGCATGGGATTCGAACCCACGACCTCAAGCCTCACGTGTAGCTTCCTTGCCATCCCACCTACACAGCACATCTGACTATATAGGGGATGCAATCATTTTGTATTAACTCGTGGGGGACCCTTTTATCCCGGTTGATGTTTCCAACCGGGACTAAAGATCCCCTTTTATCCCAGTTGGTATTACAAATCGGGATAAAAGGGTTCGAGGGATTTAGTCCTTTTTTTAGCCATCCGTGAGGGACCCCTTTTATCCTGGTTGGTGTTACCAGCTGGGATAAAAGGGGATCTTTTATCCCGGTTGGTGTTTCAAACCGTGATAAAAGGTCTCTCAGGGTCTTTTTTTCCACTAGCCTTTGCAACCGGGATAAAAGGTCCCGGTTGGTGAGCCTCCCGCCAGTGACCGAGCTTTAGTCCCGGTTCGTGAACCTTTTGTCCCGAGTCAACTTTAAATCGGGACAAAAGGGGACGCATGGAAGGTGAGTCCTCTACCAGTGATAATTATCTTGCCAAGTCAGCAAATTTGATGATGTGATATAGAAATTAATGTTTATAAAATTTCCATGAAACTTCTAGATTGGCCTAATATATACTATGCAAGTGCCCCTCAGCCAGGCTATAGATGTACCATAGTTTTCTATATATGTCATTGCTTTAAGTTTGGAGAACATTATGCATGCTTCCTTCAACACACATTAGGTGTTGTGCATCCGAAGCATTGCTTAATGATAGAAATATAATCATGCACAAACTAATGTAATTATTATGGTGGTCAAAGTAAACCATTGCGTGGCAGGCTATTTAACATATACTTGCATGCTTTTTCTTCTCAACAAGGGAACACAATAGCTGCAACCTGCAACATCTGAAACTGCATACCACAACATTCAACATATATCGTGAATTACGAAGTGGTGTGTAGCCGACTAGCCGTCCGACTATATTTATTTCTCCACCGACTGCAACATCAAGACGTTTCAAAGGCTGCTATCAGTAGTGGGGGATGCTCAACAGCAGAGTACAAATTGAGGCTAGAACAGGGCTCCTCGCACTACTACAGAAGTTGCTATCACAAACGGTACACACAGCCGGTTTGAAATGTTATCATTGCCGGTTCTTAAATGGATGGGCGCAGTGGATGTTAGAATCGGCTATATCACCGTCAATTCCAAAAAAGAACCGGCGGTGATAAGTATCACCGTCGGCTCCTAATATGAGCCGTTCGTGATGCGGATCCCTGATCCGAAATTTTTATGGAATAGAGTTCACTCCCGCAGCCCCCTCTCCTCCACCTCTACCTCTCGTCATCCTCTCCCTCCCTCCCTCCCTCCCTCCCTCTCCCCGCTCTCCTGCAACCCTCTCCACCTCTCTCTCACCGTGCCGCCCCCTCTCCTCCCACCTTTGCTCACCACCCCCCTCATCCTCCCTTCTCCCCTCCTCCTCTCCTCCCTTCTCTTCCTCCCTCCCCATGCATCCACACGAGCACTGGCCTCTCCTCCCCTCTCCCCTTCGCTCACCCCTCATTGGCAGTGGGGGAGCAGCGGCGGGGCGAGGTGCGGTGGCGGCGACGACAGGCGCAGGTGGGTGGCAGCTAGACCCGGTGACGGACAGGCGCGAAGTAGTAGTGGAGGGGAGCGGCGGACAGATTCGGTGGCGTGGTGTGGCGGATAGCGAGATCAATGGTTTGGGGAGATCCAGCGGGCTTGGGGCGTCGACATCCGTTGGCAAGATCCAGTGGCAGCGACAAGATCCAATGACGGGATCCCCCTATCTCTCCGTCAATCTCTCTATCTGGTTCGTCTGGGCGGCGGCAGCACGGATGGGGCTGCGGTGGCGGCGCCGGAACTGCGGCAGCACCCAATTTTCTTTTTCTTTTTATTTTCTTAAAAAGGGCATCACCGCCGATTCTGGGTCCAGCGGTGATAACAATTCCCATCACCGCCAACCTTTATCCGCTGGACCCCGTGACTGGCGGTGATGAGGGGTTAGGAGCTGGCGGTGATGAACTGCTGTGGAGTAGTGTCGGTGCACAAATCGAAGCTCTACCTCCAGGATCGAGCACATTTGTATAACTTAAACGGTTAAACCAAGAGATGAGCTTGCTCCTTGATGCCCAACTCGACACCTTACCTTCAGAACTAGAGCTCCCTCAAGGAGCAGGACCGAGATTCTCTCCACCAAGATCGAGTTCCTCCCTGCTTGAATCATGCATTCTGTACCACCTAAATTGAACTATCTGATGCCTGAATCAACGTCCTGCTGCTGGAAATCCGAGCTCTCTCCACAGGGATCAGCTGCGCTTTACAGAGCTTCGCTGCCATGGAGGAATCGTTTTTTTTCCTATGACGTGCGGCTAGTAGGGTCCAAGGGTGTAATTTAGCCTAGCAAATTTAAGAATTAGATTTAATAAAGGCTGAGCTTAAATACTATATGATAGCTTAAATACTATATGATTTTAAGATGAGTTGAATTGTAAAGGAGGTACGAGGGTTATGATCCATTACCACCCCTCCTAGACAGGGCCTAAGTCACCAACCGAATAAATGGAGCGTCTGAGTTGATCATCCAATGATTTGTTTGGATCAGACATACTGAGGCAAGAAATTCAGAAAAAAAATGGTTAGAGGGGCCGGCAAAGCTCATGTTGGTAAATAATATTCCTCCATTTCAAATTGTAGATTGTTTTGACTTTTTCTAAATAAATTATAGATTGTTTTGACTTTTCTAAATAGTTGTAGTTATTAGTTATAGTATATATTTATATACATAGTAAAAATAATATATTTAAAAAATCAAAACAGCCTACAGTTTCAGCAAGATCCAAAGTGTGATTTAACATCGGACCTACGAGCTCTGGAAGGGGCGAACCACCACGCCGGCGCCGGCCAGCACAGGAGCTGGATAGCCCAGCCCAGGCGCAACCCCACATTCTCCTTGGTGAAGTAGACGCAGCCGGCCCTCAACTCCGGGTGCTCCCTCGTCGACACGCACGTCGAGCTGTTCTCGTCCACAAACAGGGCCGCCTCCCCTATGTCCGTCGACTCCTGCCATTGCCCGAGTGCCTCGTCGAGCACAAGAACCTTGAACACGCACGTCGTCGTCGACCGGCCGTACACGTAGTACGGCCGTTGTTCGACCTGCTTCGACTCCTTCATCACCGCCATCGGCCCGTCCGACGCCCCAGCGAGGTATTTGCGCTGCCGGTGTTTGTCGTTGTGGCTGACCAGCCTGGGCGCGACCACCCTGCTAGCGAACTCACCGGTGGCGCTCCCACACCTCGACCTCGCCGGCGTACGTGACGGAGTAGAACCGGCCAGCGTGGTGGATCGCGTCCTCGATGCCGGCGCGGGAGGATGCCAGCCTCCACACGGGGTCCTCGGCCGACGCGAAGGCCGGGAAGCCGTGGTGCATGTCCAAGATGAGCATGGCGGCGTCGTAGCTGCTACCATGGCGCGGGGAGGCGCCGGAGACGGAGAGGACGACCTTGCGGTAGAACCACAGCGCATCTGGCCGGCGGGCATCGTTCACGGCCCCGACCAGATGGTGGACGACGGCGGCCCGCCGCCGACCCGAGTCCGCATGAAGGCCATCCTGTCGACGGAGAACGAGCGGCCGTCGGAGTCCACCGGGCGGACGAAAGGGATGGTGGTGATGGCCGGGAGCTCCGCCTGCTCGCCGGTGACCGGGCGTGCGAGGTGCAGGCCCCCGCGCGCGTCGGCGGTGGCAAGCCACCCGCCCGAGGAACCCATGGAGACGGCGTGCCCGTGCATGGACGGGCCGGGGGATCGGACGGCGACGGCGCACCGGTCGGCGGGGGAGAAGAGCGTCGCCGCCTTTTCGGGGGCCTTGTACTGGATGACGAGCCACGGCAGCCCCGGCTTCAGCAGGCGGCGCGGCGTGGCGCCGCAGGCCGTGGCGAAGGCGAGACGGTCGACGAAGCCGAGGTGGCGCTCGATCAGGGGCATCAGATCAGGCGGGAGAAGGTCAATAATGGAGCTGATCCGGCCGCGGGTGACGGCCATCGGCGACGGCGGGAGGCCATTCGCGTGCTCTGCCTGCTGCACCACCCGGCGGCGGCGCGTGCATGGCATGGTTGTTTGGTTTCCACGATCGCGTCTAGGGCAAAGGACGTGGTTTTCCTGTCGATACGTACGTACAATTTTTTTGAGGGGTATACGTACGTACAAATGGCAAAGACGACGGTGGCTCCGGGCAGTCTCATCAATGTTTTCTGTCAGGTTAGCTGAAATATCTAAGCCCATGTTACGTATAACCTGGCCTTCAGTTGGTCCACTCAATTCATTACAATTGGCCCGTAGTAGTGTATCTCAACCATCAAAAGTCCAAATTTGCTTTCTCAGCGTAATACTCCTACTCCCTCTTATTTTTTTAACGTGTCACATTAAATTTATTATTCTAAGTCAAATTTGCTAAAATTTTTGACTAAATTTATAGAAGAATATAACAACATTTAATAAAATGTATGCACTATCAAATATATTTCATGGTAAATTTAATAAAAACAAATTTGATATTGTAGATGTTATTATATTTTCTATAAATTTGATCGAAGTTGAACAAATTTGATTTAGAATAAATCTAATGTGACATGTAAAAAAAATGGAGGAGTATATTTTAGGGGTATTATTAGTGCTTCCTCATGTATCGGAATCTGTTAATTTACATCTTTGGTTTAAATTTAGACCCATTTTGTCCATATGGAACCCACATGCCGTCCGAGCATGATATATTAGTAAAAAAAATGAATAGAAGCGTAAACCTTTGCACATATTACCATTATTGAGAACTACTAGGGCTACAAATTAGTGCACCTAACTCTTGTTCTCAGCAATTTCGTAGTAAATTGCTGTGCAGGACCATGGCTAGAATAGAGATTGATTCACGAAATCCATTAGTTGGTGAAAGCTGGTGGCAGTGGGAGCTTCGAAGATACTGATATAGGCATGTTTGGTATAGCGTTGGGGAAAACACTTCTCAAATAAGCTGCATAAACATGGGGAAAGCGCTTATCTCTGAGAAGCGGATCTGGATCAGCTGCATTTAGTACAAATGAAAGCGGCGGAGGAGAAGCGCGGTCAGAAGAACATTAAAAATCGGACAGTTTGATAGCTAGTTTGTGCTTATTTTAACTATAAGAGGGATTTAATTTAAACTGTTCCAAATAGGGTCATAAGATGTGACACTATGATAAGACTGACATGATTCTTGCTAGAGTTAAAATAAGAAAGCTTTGACAAGAGAAAGCTCGTGGAAGGAAGGAGCTAGGTGAACTGTGCTGGAGTAGGTCAAAAGAAGAATGTGGATCTAGATCCAATCCAAATGTCCTAAAATTTGACTATACAAATATTAAATTTAGCCACGCCAGATGGAGACGGGCCTAAAATACTTTCACCATTCCATTACAAAGCCTCCTCAATTTGTTCTCCACGACATGAGAATTTTTTTATTTTTATATATTTTTTACGAATTTGTAGAAATAAATAGTCGAATAAAAAATTTGTAGAAATAGACCTATGCCGCCGGACGAAACGACTGTAGGCCTGTATCACCGATTGAAATGGCGGTAAGGGGTCTTACTGCCGGGTGAAACGGCGGTAAGTCCCTTACCGCCCCCTGTCCGGCGAGCCACCCACGGGTTGCAAAGGCGTGGGTTTCAAGGCGGTGTCGCCGTTTCGTCTGGTGGAACTAGCGCCCCGCTAGTTCAAACAGCAGAAGCCACCCCTTTCCACCAAATGAGCCGGCGGGGCTGTAACACCCAGTGTTATTAAAAGCCTAAGAAGGTAATTTAGAGGTTAATGACGAAATTTGGATGCAACAGAGGTATTATGGACCAAAGTCAAATTTGGGTCAAATTTGACCAAAGATTCAAATTCAAGATTTACAAATTCAAAGGACTCCCACAACCAAGAGTTGGGCGACAACTTGAGAAATGAAATCTTTAATCTATGTTTAACCATTCCAGAAGTTCTTGGTCCAAGAAACATGAATTTAAATTCCCGAATTAGAACTCAAAGAGGGGAACAAGTTACTATCAAACTATCTGCCAAGAACTAAATGGCAGAGCATCCGGGGTGTTAAAAACACTCAAGAATGGCCAAGAATAGGGTATGACAAAGATTTAGGGGTTAATGAGTTTTTATGGCCAAAGTAAACTTTTGGTCAAATTTTAGCCAAATATGCCAAATAGGAGCTTCAAATTCATAAAAATTTGACAAATGCATGAATTTGGACCTTATGGACATTTGTAACTTAAAGAGACCATTTGAGAAGCAAATGGACTGTAAATTGTCCAAAATTCAGAAATGGAGGATGTTACTGTTCACTGACTAGATATAGGCATAAATGCCTTTGAAAAATAGTACTAAATGGAATGAACATTGATTCAAGAGATTTTGGAGAAATGCTATATGAGCCTTTAGTTTTATGGGCAAAATGGAACTTTCATGTCAAGCTTAGCATGATCTCCAAATTTGGCATGAAACAAATGGCATTTGAAGCGTTAAATGGAAATTCAAAATTAAATGGAGGATTTTGGTACTGTTCTGTAGAGATTGAAGCCATTCAGCGCAATTTCAATTCAGTAAAAGGCAAGAATTGGCAGCCAGCTTCAGGACCAACTTTGGAAGGGAAAAAGAGAGATTTGGCTTTTGAGATGAATAAGAGAAATGTAGAGAAATAGGTTCTCTACAACTTCTATAAAGGAAGTTTTGAGATTTTAAGTGAAAAAATGGAGTAAACACAATCTGAACCTTGAGCTCAGAAAAATTGACAATTCTGTCAATACTCGAGGATGAACAGTAACAGTTAGTTTTGGAAGCAAATTTTGAACCCTTAGAGTCAAAATCAGCATAAACTCCAAATGTATCAAAGATAGTCACAAACATTTCCTACAACTTTGTTTAAGGGCTCTAAGCAAGCCTCTGTTGAATTTTAGCCACAAAAATTGACCTGAAGATAATTTATCAAAGACTTAGCTGTTGAAAGGGGAAAAATTAACAGTCATGTTCAGAAGGAAATTCCCCTCGATTGGTTGGGAATCTGAAGGAGGTGTAGTAAGATGAATTGAAATTCAGCAAATTTCCTACAACTTTCATAAAGGGACTTTTGAAAGAGCAGTTTTGATTTTTGTCGTAATTGGCCGTTGAAGTTTCTGACAGCAAGGTTCAAAAGGAGAAAATTTAGTTAAGCTGAAGTTCAATGTCCAGAAAAGTTCACAGACATTTTTCACGAGGAAGGAGAGAGATTCAGCTAAAAGTGCAAATCTATGAAAGGTAGAACTTTGGATTTCCTCCAAATTCGATAAAGGGAGTTTTGGATGTGTTGTGGGCCAGAGAAAGTGGAGGATTCAAATTTATAATGGAGCCCAAAGATTTCAAGTTGAGCTGATTTCAGCCGAGAAGCCGAAATAAATTTGTAAGTCTGAAAATCACAGCGATTAGCAATGTTTGGAGCAAATTTCAGAGAAACTTAGTGCAAAAGGTATATGGGTTCTTGTACAAAATGGAATCTTTGTTAGTTGTCGAACAAATATAGATGAGGGTTGAACCCCATGGAACAAGTTTGAGCTATTCAAATTGAGCCTAAAGTAGGGCAAATGGCCCTGTTCGTAACCTAACGAAACTGAATCGCACAGGTTCAGTTACAAAGTGATTTTGTCCGAACTTTGGGCTTAAAAATCCTGGTCCTAGAGTGCTTATCTCGTCTTGGGGACAATCTAGCAATTGAAGAGTGATGATTCCTCTACAAGTTTTCTTAAGGGATATTTGGACGTTTGGATTTGAAATCAGTCGATTTTGAGATCTGGATTTCGGAGAGAAGAAAGAAGAAAGAAGGGAGGGAGCGAGCCGCCGCGGGCACTCTCGCCCGCCGGTCAGCGTGACGGACAAGTCCGCGCCACACTTGCCTGCCATGAGCCAAGGTGGACGGCATGCACGTGGTGAAAAACTCGTATTTCTACCGCTCCCGCGCTTATCATTTCACCGTCCGCCATTTTACTATCGTGCGAGCAGAAGCTCGGGTGAGCAACGCCAGCGCCAGCCAACACCCTCGCTCCACCACTCCTCTTCGCGAATCCGCCCGCCAGAAGCTCCGCTAGCGCCACCGCGACACCCCACGCCCATCCGTTTTCCGGTTCCTCGCCGGCAAGCCCCTAATCGCCACCGTTCTGGTCCGCTAGCCACCACCACTGTCCTCTCGGTGAGCTCCTCCGTGCTAACTCTTTCCCTTCGATTGTTTGGTCCTCGGAGCATAGCTAGGTCGTGTAGAGGCCATAGGTCACGCCGAAGGCCATTCTTGCACGGCTGCTGAGCCTTGCGCCGGCCGGCCACCGGCCATGGCGCTGCCACCCGTGGGTGCGTCGTGGCCTGGGGATGCCCCCCAGCCTGGCCACGCCGTCGGGGAGGCTGCCACCGGCGAGTCCCGCCCCAACCCACCGTGCCCTATCCCTAGCGTGAGGAACAAGGAGAGCCTGCTGCTACGGCCCCACCTATTAGCGACTTGGGATAGGAGAGGGGCCGGTTTGAATAGGATTTTAGGAGAGAGTGAGGGCCTTGGGACCCGCAAGTCAGTCGCAGGGGGTAGATAGGGGGTGAGTGAGAAAGGTTTTTCGGGGGGTTTGGATAATCATAGGTTTTTCTTTTGTAGATAAATAGTTTAAATTCGTTTATCACCATTTAATTCATTAGAAATTGTAGAAATGTCAAAAATAGTGAAACCAATTTATTAGGATTGTTTTATTTTCCTTTATGCATTAAAATTCTTAAAACCTAGGCAAAATAATAAAATTTAAGTATTTATTTAATCCTTTTGATTAAGGTATTTAAATAAATGCTTAACCTTTATTAAATGCATAAATTCTGAATAATGCTTTGTTATTCAAAGGGCTTAAGGTAGGTTAGTAAAGAAATTAAAAATTGTGGGTTAATTTTTATGGGTAGTTTAGTGTTGGCTTGCATTTTTATCATGAAGATATAGGTTTGTAGTCACTTATTTGCTTGCAACTTTATCACAAAGGAAAGTTGTATAGTCATGTGTTCAAAAGTTTGCATATCTAACTCCTGTATGTACTAAATCGTAGACACTGAAGCTCCAGAGGTGGACTTTTTGGAAATTTCTGAAGAACCTCCAGAGTTTGAGAAGGTTGTCGAGTTGATCCCCTGTGAAGCAGGATCGTCTGAAGATGCTAACTTTTTTTTTTTGGATCAAGGCAAGCCCCGGTGCATTTAAACCCATCTACTTTTGGAAATTACTATTCATGAGTCCAATTAATGGTTATTTCTTTATATGTGCATTAGGTCTAGGAGTTGATTGAAAACTTACTTTTTATGCACAATCCAACCTTGTTATTAAGGACATCTTTGCCACCTATTCAACTAATTAGTAACTATCCTATGCTTAGCAATGTTTAGATACCTATGAGTAACTTTGGTTACTCAACACTAAGGCTAAGATGGTCATACATGTTAATCAAGGAAATGGCTTGAGATTTTGGAAATGCGAATAGAAGCTAGAGATGGTAGTTTTGTCTGCTAAGTTAATGTTAACCTTTGATCAAGTGATTTTACCTGGTTGCTTACTGGGTATAGGACCAGCAAAGCTCGGTAGGTTAGTTGGCTCTCTGATCGGGAATATTTCGTACCTGTGCTTGACGTGCTGGAGAATGGCAGGAGCGTAGCTTGAAACTCACATGGAGACTATGCTAGACGTGGGGTCCCATGTGTGGGTGCGTCCCTAGGTTCGGGTAGTCATATTCTCAATCTTTGGGTACGACTAATTGAAAGATTGTTGTGTACAACCCGTACAGTTGTACATAGCTGGTGGTCGGGTATCTCTTGCAGGATGTAAATCGGTCCGGATTGCCGCAATTCTCGGTTATGAATGCACTTTGATCATTGTTAAGCATGGTAGTGTAATCTCTTTGAATATAATATTTTTCCTGGAATTAATATATTGTATGGCTTAGTCCCATTGAGTGCTCAAAATGTTTTATTCATCTAGACGGGTTAGGTAAAAATCAAACTAAAATAAAATAACAAAACCAAGGTTCCACTGATAGTAAGCTTTTCTGCAAAATGTGAGTCAGCCAGTACACCAAACAACTATCATTCAGTAAAAGAGAATCTATCTATATTGGTTAGTCAGGTCAGACTTGCTGAGTATTTCGTACTCAGGGGATCCTTTGTTGTTGTTTTAAGAAACCCAGCAGGGACCCACCGAGGAGGAAGCTCTGAAGAACTAGGGTATCTCATGAGTCGCATGATACCCAGAATAAAACTTAGATGTTTAATTACTTGCCCCAGACTGGTTTATGTTTGAAACTCTCAGTAATGGTTTAACTTGCACTGTTAAGTTTCTTTCAATCTATGGTTTGTAATAAATCGTACCTCTGGTATGTATGTAAAAATGTAATATTTGTTGATGCTATCTCATCTTGGAAGCGATCCTTATGTATGGCTATGGAATACACCATGGAGATTTTTGAGGAGTTCTGTGAACCCTCGATGGACTACCGGACTTACACTGTTTTAAGTGCGTTTTGGATAATTGCTATTCTGACATTAATTAGGCATACTTAAGCCAGTTTAAGTTGAGCGGTTCTACCATAGGGGCCGCGCTTATATAAGCGCCGCACGTAGGCACCAGGGCGCTTGCCCCTTTCATTTGTTGTGCGCCCGCCCGAGAGCCAGACAGAGAAGAGGAAGGGAGGGGAGGGGAGGGAGAGGAGAAGAAAGGAAGGGAGGGAGAAGGAAAGAAAGAAAGAAAGGGAGGGAGGGAGGGAGGAAGGTGAGATTGAATGCCTATTCCTCGCGTCGTTACAGGTATTTTTTGTAATCCCCTAGTTTAGTTAGTTTAGTGAATAGATCTAGAAGTAGATAAATGTAGTAGTTTAGATAAATGTAGTAGTTAGTTTAGTTAGTCTAGTGGATTTGAGATATAGGAAAATGTAGGTTAGATAATTTAGTGAATTTAGCTTAGGGATTTAGTTGACAGTTAAATTAGGTTGTTGATTTAGGTATATTAAATTTAGATTAATTTTATTTGCAATGCTATGGTTATATTATTAGATTTAGTTAGAACTTTTGTGCTTGTAGCGTATATTGATCGGGTAATTGCTTATGATAGTATCACGTATATTTTGTAAATGGCTATGATAGTATCGTGTATATTCACTAGGTAAAATGAAATGAATTAGTTCGTAAGGTTAGTTTCTTTTAAATAGTTGTTAGTGTCGATGACAGAATTAAATGATTCCACCATTTATTAAAATGAAGGTGTCATTCTAGTTAACTGATTTAAGTTATTGAGAGTAATTTGGACTGCTCGTTTCGTGTATGTTGGTAGGCATGTCAGATAGTTTATATTTCCAAGTGTTCTATAGTCCGGGGGAGGTTAGATATGGTCCAGAAGGGGTAGATTTGAGTGGATTTCAGTATTTCTTTAAGTATTTACCAAGAGGAAGAGACAGAACTTGGGGGGCATATGCAGGTGGCTTTGTAAGGATTTTGGTATTGATAGAGATCAAGTGGATGTGTCTGTGAGAGCTGTAGTGAAGAGATGGCCCAACATAAACTTTTGGGAGCTGCTCCCGCTTGAAGGAACCCCAAGCTACCGAGCTTACGTAAAGGCTTGCACGAGGCACGGTTTACCGCTCATATGGTGTGTTCAACTGTTCACGAAGCCTGGGTCTAGCAGTCAGATGGAAGAAGAAATGGAAGGTGCTGAAGTTGAAGCTGAGGAAGATGTGGAGAGTACTGATGGGGCAAATGAAGAAGTTGATGACGATGGAGAAGAAGGGGGAGATGTAGAGAATGATGTTGCAGCCCGTGAGCCAAATGGGGAGGCTGATGAGGGGGAAGAAATTGCTGAGTTAGTTCAACAGGTGGAGAGGGAAGGAGAGGAGACCAATGGTGCCATGGATGATGACTCATCGGATGAGGAAGATGCTTATCCTGTCCTGTGAAACTGGTCAACTTATGACCATTCCACCCTGCAGGTCAATGTAGGGGAAAATGTCCCTTGGGAGTATAGGGAGAATGAGGTTTGCGTGGGTGCTTTGTACCCTAGTGGGGATGAGGTGAAGGCATCTGTGAAGCGATTGTACACTTTATCGTTGCAACGTCAGTTCAGGGTAGAGAAGAGCAACCCGACAGTGTATGATGTCCGCTGTGCGAGAAATGATTGCCCGTTTAGGGTGCACGCATACAAGGGGAAGTGGAAGGATTACTGGGAGGTGACTAGAGTGGCTGAGCACCAATGCTTGTTGGATGAATTGGAAGAAACACATCGCAACCTCACTGCTGATTTTGTTGCTCAATATATGTATCCTCAGATAGTGGAGAATCCCAGCTTCGAGCCCAAGTCGATTGTTTGTGTCATAGAGGAGAAGTTCAAGTACAAGATTAGATAAAACAAAGCTTACCGAGTGAAGCAGAAGGTGCTGGAGGTGAAGTAGGGTACGTTCGAAGCATCCTATGACAACCTCCCTGTCCTGTTGCACACCATATGCCAGAGGAACCCAGAAAGCTTCTACGACGTGAAAGCCTATCCATGTGCTCAATTTCCAGGCAAACAAGTCCTACAACGGTCATTCCTGACCTTGGGTCCTTGCATTGAGGCTTTCCAGCGATGTCGACCAGTCATTTGCATTGATGTCACATTTCTGACTGGAAGATATAAAGGAACAATATTGGTAGCTATTGGGTCCGACGGCAACAATCAGGTGTTGCCACTTGTGATCACATTTGTGAAGAAAGAGTCTGGAGATAATTGGTATTAGTTCCTGGAGAGGGTGAAGAATATGATTCTGAAGGACGTGGAGGGGGTTTGTCTCATTCATGATTGGCACAAAGGCATTCTACAAGCAATCGAAGACCTACAGAGTGGAAGTGTCAAGCGTTGCGGGGTGGCGATATGGCCGGACTTGAAGAGTAGGTGGTGCACGAAGCATATGGGTGCAAACTTCCATAGGCAATTCAA
The DNA here is from genome assembly GCF_005286985.2 of Setaria viridis. NCBI lineage: Eukaryota > Viridiplantae > Streptophyta > Magnoliopsida > Poales > Poaceae > Setaria > Setaria viridis. The sequence continues at coordinate 22,971,626 of NC_048264.2, read as the reverse complement.
GAACAAGAGCCTTATGACATTGTTCAAGCATCTATGCAGCTAGAATCAGGAGAGGAAATTCAACCTGCTATGGAAGAAACTTAACAACCTAGACAAGAGGCCGGTCAACAGCGAGGCGGACCACCCTGTGTCCGTGGAGGATGTTGGGCTCGATGGTTCGAATGTCAAGCAAAGACGAGGAAGGTCCATCAAGAGCTTCTCACAGTGAATTGAGCATGAGCCGAAGGAAAAGTGGGCATTACTCTTTGATGAGGGAGGTGGTTGGTGGGGTATAATGACTACAAACCTAGCTGAGGTTTACAACTGGGTAGATGAAGAAGTCGTACCCGGACTTCGTCGGTCAGTTCGACGCTCTTGTCGATACCGATGTGAGGTGGAGACCCTACACCATGGACGAGGTGTACGCTCGTGCCCCGTATGGCCTCTCTTCGTTGTGCCATCAGGACATGGACTACTGGAGGCCGATGAGGCCACTGGTCTAGGACATCCACGTCGAGGACTACGCGGTGCACCGTGTCATGAGATAGTTCTGCCTGTACCAGCGGTCCCCACTTCCTATTACATCAGCAGTCCCGGCCACCATTCACAGGTACACCCCACCCTTTCATTCTCCTTCCAATAAAAATTTTCGTTTATCTAACCCGCTGCACAATGGTTATGTTAGGGCTACCCATCAGGGTGGTGGTGGGCCTGGGCCCAATGGGGTCCGACGATGGTTCAGTGGGTCGAGATGTGGATGACCGCATTAGACGAGGTTTGTGTAGGAGGACCGTGCGCACGACGACGACACTTTCACAGCGTACCTTCGTTGGTTCTTGCCAAGGACCAGGATGCCAGTCACGTACGTTCCGAGGCAGCCACCGACGGAGACCGTGCTTTTGATGCAGACGTACTCGCGCTTGAGGGACGTCAACTTCGACGTCGCGGTAAGCTTCTGCATCATCTCTGTTACTCAACTTGCATCATGTGGTGTGGCTAACTTGAACCCTATCCTCTTGCCAAAAGTATGACGTTATTACAAAGGTCGCCACTGAGCTAAGGTATGGTGTCAAGCACTTCTACCAGTTGTCTGTGGAGCAGCACGAGACGCTGTACAGGAGGGCCTTGGGTGCTTGCAATAGGTTCCTGTGGGCCGTCAGCTGCCGTGGCGATCACGCGGACATCGTGCCTCCACCACGGGCTGCCTACCCCCGTTTGTCCTCTGCAGCTCCTACTCACCAGGCGGGTACGTCCTCTCAGCCACCCATTCGTCCGCTGTACCCTAGCCCCTGTACTGCACCACAGGCACATGCACCAGCAGCCGGGCCGTCCTGGGGCCCACTGACACCACCACCGTTTTGGTATGCCCCTGCTGGCCCGTTCCCTGTTCCGCAGTACGTGACCCCAAGAGGTACATGATCGTTATTTTGTCATATACCATTGATGAAACTGGCACCCTATTCACCTTACTAACTTATAATTTCTTAACACAACCCGCAGATGTACGGAGCTTACAGTGGAGCGAGGCCCTCTTTTGTTGCACCAGGCATAGAGCTACGCCACTACGGTGCGTGATGAATACATGTTTTCTATTCCATTTTAAATACGCAACGAAACTAACAATACCGTTTCTTTGGTTGGATAACAGGGTTCGCAGACTGCAGAGGGGCTTCGGAGGACTCCGTCAAGGAGGAGGGACAGAGGTCCAACGTCCATGCATGGGTGGATGAAATGTTGAGACCCAAGCCTGATGTATCGGTCCTTCACAGTTGGGTGACGCCCCGGAGGCTCCTACACAGGACGGGACCTAGGACTTCGTGACACCACCTGCAACCGCAGCAGGACGTCCGCCTCGTGACGTTGCCCCACGGGAGCCCTTGACGTACAACCAATACCAGACCAGAGAACGCACCGGGCAGCGAGGCGTGGTCATGGTCGTGGTGAGCCTCATTTCAAGCGAGGACGCATTTAAAGTGTACGACCTCTTTTATCTTTTGTAGCCCGGTGTAGGCTATTATGTGTACGATTTTGGTACGATGTGTGATAATTCGCAGACTACTTTATGTAGGCCGGTGCAGGCTATGATGTTACGCAGTGTGTTCTGTGTACATTTTGATAGCTAGGCCGGTGCAGGCTATGAGATCCATGCTTGTCCGTTTCCATCCATTGTAATCTCGCTGGAAACAGCTATGTATCTAATGGCTGGGAGTTAAATCATTTTCAATTATTTCGTTCAATCACTCTACCTATCTCAAATTACAAAGTTACATATTGCAATGGAACTACATATTTTATTTTCAAAAATGTCATACAAAAATAAAGGAAATATATTTAAAACAGAGTTCTTGCCTCAAATTACGAAGTTACATATTGCAATGGAACTATCTATTTACTTTCAAAAATGTCATACATAAATAATGGAAAAATATTTAAAACAGAGTTATAGCCTCAAATTACGAAGTTACATATTGCAATGGAACTACATATTTTACTTTCATAAATATCATAAAAAATAAAGAGAAAATAATTAAAGCAGAGTTATAGCCGGTTGAAACGGCTATAGCCGTTTCAACCGGCTATAACATCCTAACCCGGCTAAACCGAATGCTAGCCACTTACCACCGCTTGAAAAGGTGGTAGGCCGCCTACCGCCGTACGAAACAACGGTACGTGGCCTACCGCCGTCTCAACTAGTGAACCAAGCCACGACGGCGCGGCCGGCATCCTTCCGCCGTTAGTCCTACCGCTATTTGGTCTGGCAGCATAGATCTATTTTTGCAAATTTTTGGTTCGACTATTTATTTGTGCAAATTTGTAAAACAATATAAAAATAAAAAAATTCATGACACGACGATTGCGTGGGCTCCTTGAACTCCTTTGAGCACGGCAAACAGTTCGGCCCAGCTCGATATATAGCGATTAGCGAAAAGAAAAAAAAAATCCTCTATAAAAGCAAAAAAGAAAAACGAAAGGCGGGTAGAGGCCTGTTCGGCCCAGCTGGCAGCCTGGCACATGGTCGAAGTAGGATTCAACACTCTATTAGTTGGATAAGGGTACGTTTGGTTGCTCGGACGAGGGTAGCCTGGCTCGTACCAGCCAGCTTGCTAGGCTCCCAGAGCCAGGTCGAGCGCATGCGGGAGGGGGAAACAAATCAGATTACCTGTGCAAGAACTCAGATCCAGAGCACCTAGGAAGCAACGAAGGAGGGAGGGGATCAATACAACGCGAATCGATGAACCGAATCAATGAAAACGAGAGGAAGAGAGGAGATGGGAGCACCTCAGATCTAACGAAGAAGATGAATGGTGACCGATGGGAAGCGGAGGCGGCGGAGAGGGGGATATATCTGCGGCGAGTGGCGCGAAAAGGGGAGGTAACCCTAGCGAAATGGCGCGAGCTCCTGCTGGCCAACTTTTCACCTCCCGCGTGTCCGCCGTTGCACCGTGGGAGCTAGGCCCGGTAGAAACGGTCGCTCGCCTTGTATCCGCGAAGCCTGGCCGCGGGGGGCATTTTGCACGCGTAGGGTGTGGCTCGAGGGGTCGAACCGGCAACCAAATTAAAGAGGGTGCATGCGGCGAGCCTGTTCACGCCGGTGCAGGACAGCAAACAGACCCTAAATAAACCGAGAGCAGTAAAAAAAAAGCAGAGGCCTAATTTTGCAACTTAGACCTAATCTTCTTGCGGCGCAAGCCAAGCCTCGCCTCTCCTTCAGGAGGACTGGAGGAGAGGGGGAAGCCGAGGAGAGGACGGACACGGGCACCGCAAGCGAAGAGGGGAAGGCAGGGCAGGCTGCCAGGCAGCGCATCGCCGCCGACTCGCCGAGCACGACACCCGCCTGGATCCTCCCGCCCCGTGCGCCCCACCGGCCGCCACTCGCCTCTCGGTTCGCTCCCTTCCTTCCTGTACGTTGGTTACCAACACCAACCCTCGTTTGCTTGCTTTGCTTGCTCGGATTCGATGGATTCCGTCGTGCTCAGCGCTTATGGTTCGGTTTTCTTCTCGATCGGGAGTACGGAGTACCCGAATCCTTCGTCGTTATCTGCATTCGATTCAGTTAATCGTGTATCACCCTCCATTCCATGGTTCGATTAGGATGGCGTCGCTTATTTCCCGAAACTTTGGAGAAGAGAAGTCCCGCCCCTGAAATCCGCTGATACTCAGATGATGTTTTGCCCCTTGCGGTGTGGAACACGTTATTCGAGTTGGCGTAGAGTGCGTCTATTTGGAACTGCTTGTTTCGTTTGTTTCTTAGATAATGTTAATTGCTTAGTCTTTAAGTGCGGTGCATTAATCTGGAACAGAGGCTCTCCGCTTTCGTTGCGATTCATCCAGTTGTTTTTTGATGAAATTCGTGAAGTTTGTGTGTGGTGGTGATCATCCCACATGTGCGTTGGGATCACTTCCTTCCTGAGCCTTTCAGCCCATAAATAGGATAATCCGATCATGCCGTGGCATTTTTCTCTGCTTGTGGTTACAGCACTTCTGTTACAACATCTTAATAGTATTGAGTGAATTCTCTGTACGCAAGCCTGGCTTTTAACACTGTTAGGCATAATGATGATGTTTTCTTTTTATGTGAGCTAATGCTGATTTACTTAGATATTGCTAATTAAGAAATACTAGTAATGTAAATCATTTGCATCAGTTTTTTAGTGTGAATGTGAGTGATATTGGTGAGAATTGATGTGTTTCACTGCTGATCATACTTTTAATAAGGGGTTGTGAATGGTTATTCTTTTCATGTTCACATTGATGAAAGAACAAACACTGTGGATGCGTCATCCAAATCCAGGGTTGCAGTGGAACATGTATAAGTTGAAATCGTTAATAAACTTTTCAGCATTATATGTTATCATGATTCCTGAGATGCCATTTTCTGGAAATGTTGAGTTGCTCAACCATATGTGTTATGTATATAGAGTGTGTGCTGTCTATCGCTTCTGCAAGCTTAGGTGCTACAATGTTTGTGCAGATGTATGAATGGAATATATACAGCAGTCATGCTTAGACTTCTACCTTTTCATATGTTCGAGGCCAGGACCTAAATTTTCCCTTTACTGACTAGAACCTTTTGTATTTTGAAGTCAAATGTAAATAAAGGTAGTGTAACTTATCATTGGTATGAACCATCAAGAACAGGACATTGATATAACTGGATATCTTTCATATCGCTGATTGCAAAGCATAACATCAATATTGGTTCCAGTTTGTGTCATTGTTTCATTAGTCTGTGCATCATCAACTTAATGCGTTCTGTGGTTGATTGAATTTAGTAATACTCATTGTGATATCCTGAGTTCTCATTCTCTTGTTGTACTATCTGTCATTCTCTGGTTGACAGGGAGCATGGAGGATTCCAACTTGAGAGGTTTGGTGGGTGAGGAAATTGTCATGGAGACAGGCAAGGCTGCAGGCATTGGTTTAGCTGCTGGCAGTGTGTGGGGTGCACTATTTTCTATGCTGCACGATGGGCCTCAGGTTGGCAGTAACATCAAGTATCCTCAGCTGATCAGAACTGGCAAGGTGTGTGGGCATTATGCAGCTAACTTTGCAGTTATTGGAGCTACATATGTTGGTGTCGAGCAGGCTCTTGAAAAGTACAGGATGAAGAAGGACATTTTCAATGGTGTTGCTGCTGGTTTTGCTACTGGTGCTGCTATGGGTTTCAGAGGTATGACGTTTATCTTGCTGCAGTTATTATGCGTAGCCTGAAATGCCACCAAGAACACATTCCATCAATGTTATGGAATATGTGTTAACTTTCGGTTAGCATTTCTATGAACTGCTGTTGATGCTATTTTATTTGAACTCTTTCTATTTATTTCTTACCACCTGTTCCCTCAATTCCCTAATCAAGTTTGTGAAATTTCTTATACAGCATAGTTGAAATTAGCTTCCAACTCTAGGGGAAATTTAGTTTTTTGATTAGTTTAGTTGCATTAATGAGAAATGTCATATCACAAAGGTTACTTTGGAATTAGATTTGGTGTATGCGATTCTTCATATATAGGAGAATCCTGTGTTGTCAGAAGTTCTATGATGTTAATTACCTTTGGGAAGATTTCAACTTGAAACAATAAGCAATGCTTCAGTGCTAATTTTGACATAATTTGTGCCTACATATATTAAATATGGAAGGAGTAGGCCATTTTTTGACATAACTCCTGTTACTCTCCCACTCTGATGGTCCTAATATCCGCTCTGATGGTCCTAATATGTGTGATACTCTTCTTGCATTGTGCGAATAGCTTGTTGATGAAGTAAATACGAATTTGTTAATCTGACATTGCTGTTTCATGCAGTTGGGAGCTCCCGGACAGCTGTCTTGTCAGGGTCTGCGCTCGCTTTGACTTCTGTACTGCTGGATGTCACTGGAATGAGAACTACTAATGAAGAGAAAAAAGGCCACCACTAGCCATCCTGAATGGGAAGAGCAGCATCTGTTTCAGAGTTCCTTTACTGCTACAGACATGCTAGTAGACTAGTTTTTTGGTCAATACCGAAGAGTTCCGTTTCCATATAAGCACGCAATGTAGTCTGTTCATATTAAAGGTAGCAGATAGACTTAGCAATGGTCCTGATCTAAAATGTTTGGAAGTAATTTTCACCATTACTGCTGGTTGGTGCTCTGAAGTTCGAATTGTAAATCCAAGGCACTGGTTTGTCTGTCCAGGTAGCGTCGGGGTTGCCGATTTCGAACTCTGCACTGCGAATTGCCCTATTTCACAATTTATGCAAGTGGTGGATGGTTTCTTTCATCGGTGTTTAATCTGCGATCTTATTCATTGTTGGTTCTTGCTGATGTTTGGTCCATGTTTCCGTATGTGATGCCATCTGCACATTTGTAGTTGCAGTGGTTGATGCTCATCTATGGTATATTTACCATATCGTAGCATCTTGATAGATTGTTGCTCGGCATGCTTGAGATAAAGTTTAATTTCCTAGAAAAAAGTTTCTCAAAAAGTTTTACAGATTCAGCGGCCATGTACAATACAAGATCTTGCAAGACCTTACCAGGCTGGTGGTCTGTCCAGCACAAGTGTCCAAAACAAGAGGAATCAGCACAAAAGAGGCGCCAGGCACACAAGATCCACATATGCCAACTGGGACCCACTCTACCGTTCTTCCCGCACTCCACCGTGGATCCTACTTGGCGCAATCCCATTGGCTCCCTAGATTTCGCTCTTGCTCTTTCAGCAAAATCCATTGCTGAGCTCTGCTCTGCAGCTTGCTGCATCTCCCCCCAAAACCTTCACAAAATCCCCAGAAAAAAATCCATTTCAGAACCAAAAAAATTCGAAAGGAAGAAAAAAATCAAGTGAAGGTCAAAAATGGCAGTTGTTGGCCTATCCACTGCTTTCTCTCCTCTCAGGTGAGCTAAGATTTCTTCTCCCAGTCTACTCCTCCCGGTCTTCGTTCTTCTGAAATCTGGAGGATTTGTCTGCATGTTTCACAGAGGTTCTTGGATAGCCGTGAGGATCAGGCCGGGCTGCAAGCCCACAGGAGTCAGCCTGTCCCCAAGTAGGAGGAGAAGCTCCTGCGCCGCCGCCGTCTCCGTCCGCGCCGAGGTGAGCTTCGTGGACGCCGACGAGGCGAAGAGGCTCGTCGCCGAGGAGGGCTACACGGTGCTGGACATCAGGGACAGGACGCAGCGCGAGAGGGCCTACATCAACTCCTCCACCCACGTGCCCCTCTTCATCGAGAACCAAGACAACGACATTGGTATGGGAACAAACTCCCTGCATTTCTTTTTTGTTACAACGTTTTGTTTAATTTTGTTTTGCAAAAAAGGGACGATCGTGAAGCGCCAGTTGCACAACAACTTCGCCGGGCTATTCTTCGGACTGCCCTTCACCAAGCTCAACCCGGACTTCGCCAAGACGGTGAAGGACAAGTTCAAGCCGGAGAGCAAGCTGCTGGTTGTATGCCAGGAAGGGCTCAGGTTTGTGACCGAGGAATTCAGTGACAGTCATATGTTCCTCTGTCAGTACATGTTAAGCTAGCAAATTGGACACTCAGTTAGTTGCTTACACAGTTATACTGTACTTTGAAAGGTGCTCCATGTGATTTCAAATGTAAGTCGTTTAGGACGTTAGCACAGTTTCCATTTTTAGAATTTGACTAGTTAGTTTCTACCAATACATGTTATTCCAAATGAAACAAGAGTGATGAATTATCCAAAGTGATTTTAGTAATGAATCGAGGTGTAGCAATTCTATGTTCTCAGTTTATATAATTGTCTAAATATTTATATTTGAAACTTTAAAAGTTCGACCAACACAGATAATAAAACAAACTATTTTGCAATCAGAGAGGATAATAAAGTTTGTATAAGAACAGGATTCTTATACTTTACATGGGTAGTTGGATGATCTGGTATCAGACTATCAGTTGCTTATTTGCTCCGCCCTTGCCTGCTGAAGGTCAGCAGCAGCTGCAGATGCACTGGAGAGAGAAGGCTTCCAAAATATTGCATGTATCACATCAGGTCTTCAGACAGTGAAGCCAGGTACCAAACGTTAACTTCTTCCACTGACTTATTTTTAGCACGTGTCACATCGAATGTTTAGATACTAATTAGGAGTATTAAACGTAGATTATTTACAAAACCCATTACATAAGACGAATCTAAACGGCGAGACGAATCTATTAAGCCTAATTAAGCCTAATTAATCCATCGTTAGCAAATGTTTACTGTAGCAACACATTGTCAAATCATGGACTAATTAGGCTTAATAGATTCGTCTCACCGTTTAGATTCGTCTTATGTAATGGGTTTTGTAAATAGTCTACGTTTAATACTCCTAATTAGTATCTAAACATTTGATGTGACGGGTGCTAAAAATAAGTCAGTGGAAGAAAACGGGGCCTAAGAAACATATCAGCTGTTCACAGGATCTGTTGATGCCTATTGTTTTCAAGTTTCTTCTTAATAAATATTGTACCATATCTTTGCAGGAACGTTTGAATCTGTCGGGAAAACTGAGCTGCAGAATGCAGGAAAAGCCGGCCTCGTAACTGTACAAGGAAAGATTTCAGTAGTTCTCGGGACTGTACTTATCAGTAAGATTACTTGACTACACTATTTCAGACAAATTTAGTGCATCAGCTCCTCACCCTATCTTATGGGAGCTCATCTGCAGGTGCCTACCTGTTTATAACATTTTTCCCGGACCAAGCTGAGAAGCTCTTTGACTTGGTTGGCATCAGTTTGTAATCACAACTGATGCCCCATTCATATTGGTGCTCCAATTGGAGGGTCAATGTTTCCATAATCAGGTAATTGTTTATTGGTTGTGTTCTCTGAAATCTACGTCAAACTATGTTCATTCAGAGATCACTGTCCTCAAAGAAATTGATAGGCTGGAACTATTAGGTGTCGAGATGAGTCATATCATTGATTCTAAAGTTTATTTATGCATTTCAATCCAACTTTTCGGACTCTAATGACCTGATATTTTACTACTGAACTAAGTGCTCGAACTTCAATAATATTTTATTTAATTTGCAGAAGTGCAAATGCATTTGCTTTACTTTTGTAACATCTTACTAATATCATCACAGCTGCGAAAGATCCTAAGATAAATACTATTTGATGCTAATGAACTTAATAGTGCCAAGAACAGTGTCCGTCCTATAGCAAGCTAGAGGACCTGGTCAACAGTTCAAGTTTTGATTTTCACCCAAAGATTTGTGGCACTACCTTCAACAACTAAGATCTGAGTCAATGCCACGTTATTGCAGCTTAGTTAATGCTCCAATGCAAAGTAATCAGATATGTTTCCCATTTCCTGCAGGATAACTGTATGATCAAGTCGACTTAGAGGATTTCGGGCTGAAAAGATTGGCTCTGTGTACTATATAGGGAGTTTTGGGCAAATCAGAGCATATTGTTCTTCGAAACATCTTTTTTTTTCCTCCATGTACCTCCTTTTCAATTGTATGCTTTGATTCATCTGTTTGTATGTGTTGCTTCATGGAAGTAATTACGTCTCTGCTGATATGATTCAGGATTTTAATAGAAGTGTTTTATCCAACTTGTCATGCTCAGATCCACCGCAGAACATTGATTCTGAAAGATTATGTAGTACTTGATACCAATTGCAGTTGCAGATGAAGTGATTGTGAGCCTGAATGCAAATTCTTTGTTCTCTTCTGATCTTGCACTTGATGAGATGGTTGTTCCATTGCGATACAAACCAGAAACACCATGAATTCTGAGGAAGAACCTTGCGGTTCATGATTTTTCTCTTCTTACTTTCCCAATATGTTTTTTCTATCTCAACACAAATGCTAGTCCAGTTTGTTCCATTGTCCTCCATGGCTTCATTCAGTGAATAAAACCAAGTCTAGGTCATGTTATGTTGCAGATATCTCAATTCTTTGGTTTCTGATGATTCAGAAATCTTGAGGTACCAACTGACTAAAGGGAGATAAGAACTAAACATAAATAATTTTTTTACTGCAGCATGAAAGAAGAAATACAACATGCTGCATAAGAATTTTCACTTCTTATTTTTCTTCAAAATAACTTTAAGAACACAAATACAGTTTGGTTGAGCAGTCACATTTGGATGACTCGACTGCTGGAGCACAAGGCTGAGCCATGGTCCCATTGAACCAAATAGTGTTCAACAAACGAATTTTGAATATCCAAAACACAAAGAACAAAGGCAATACTATTGAACACATCTCGCTAGGAAATCTTACAGAAAGTCAGGGATTGAACCAACAAAACAATATTGATGGAATGTATAAGATGGATATAATTCAAGTTCATAAAGATGGTATATAACAAAAAATTGCGCTGCATTGTGTAACTAAATAGAAGCGATGTAAAAATAAAAGGTCCAAATGCAATCATATGAACAATGACTTTGACAAGAAAAACTCTTCACATGTACTGTTATCATACGAAAACTGTTTGATGGATTGAAATTACATTGAAGGTCTTGAACACTTTTTTATCAAAATCTAGCCTCCAAGTATCTCTCATTCTACATGTATTCACCGAGACATGCCCCCCACCTTCAATGGTCATGCAAATTTCTGCTAATCTAAGCTCTATTCACACGAATGGGTTGTCCTTCCAATTCCTGAAACCACATTTAATTGTACAGCAATAAGACATCAGCCACATGCTCGTGTAAGGTTTGATATCAAAAGCCATGCCAATTTTTAAGGCATCAGAAATCTTTTGAATAGCAAATCTAGTAGTTAATGGTCTTAACTCATGTGATGAAATACTAAGGTAAAAGAATGGACCAGGATATCAATATAGATAAATAAGGTTCTTTCAGCAAGACATGATCGAACAATATGGCACTACTTAACATCATGTAACTCTAGTCTCTAACTCATCTGTACACATAAACACTAAGAAAGTTAATTCCATCTATCTTTCACCGAGAAGATAACATACGGATTGCAACACAGCATTTTGCTTTTGTTTGGCAAATAGGGAATATTTTATGTGTTAGGACTAGCAAACAAAAAGCAGAAATGTATAAAATATGCAAGAGAAGCTTACCGCGTTATTGAAAGTAGCAACAGCAGCTTCAACTTCTTCCTCGGAAGAGAAGGTGACGAAGCCGTATCCCTTGGATTTTGAAGTCCCAGGAATGTGGGAAACCGTGGCACTGAGTATCTGCCCCTTTTCAGCGAAGAAATTTTTAAGAACTTCCGTTGTCACAGTCTTCGCAAGATTACCAACATAAACCTTGTACTGACTATCCACAAATACAGGCTCCGGTTCTGGTGCTGATCGATCAATGTTCGGTAAGAAGCTCTCTGTGACGTTCACTTTAATTTTTCTACCACCAACCTCCTGGTACAAGAAGAAGAAATGAGTCATACCAAAGTTCATAAATATACCCTGGGGCAGAGTTTCAGATGAAGGACGGTAACATTTGATGCTTACAGTCTCATTGAGAGCCTCAATTGCAGCATTGGCCTCCTCCACGGTGCTCATCGTGACAAATCCAAACCGCCGGCTCCGATTGGTGTACTTGTCATACATAACCTGCACGAAACAATTGGGCATTGCAATTAATTCGGCGATTCAAATTATCGGACCATATAACCCTGTCTATTATTTGATGAAACAATTCGACAGCACCAGTACAAGCCACCAAAACACACACAGATTACTTTTCCGAGAACCAGAGCGATATTGGAGCAAGAAGTAAATTAGAATGAATTTCTTCAGGGGAAAAATAGGGTGTGAAAGACAAGAAAAATAGTTCTACCAAAAATTGGGTGTGAAAGACAAGAAACAAGAAAGACCAGGAGATGAGACAGGTCCAATCTTGGAATGGGATAAGGCACTGCAGAAGGAACTTGTTGCGTTACCTCGGCCCGCTCGACGGTGCCGTGCGCGGCGAACATGTCGCGGAGCTCGTCGTTGGTGACGGTCCGGGGGATGTTCCCGACGTAGAGCTTCCGCGCCGCCACCTCCGCCGGCGCCTCGAGCACCGCCGAGGAGGCGGCCACCCGCAGCGCCAACCCCCGGCGCCAGGCCTGCGGCGCCGCGGCGGCACGGAAGGAGAGGCGGGCGGGGGCGGAGACGGAGACGGAGGCCGAGGCAGGGCTCCGGCATCGGAGATGGAGGGCCGGAGGGGTAATCAGAGAGGAAATGGCGGTCGCCATTGTCGGGGAGGAAGAAGAGAGGAGAGGAGCGAGCGATTGGGAAGGGAGGAGGCGAGGCAGAAAAGCCTTATCCGTTGTCGCGAGAGGGTTTGGTGTTTAGAGCAACCCCAACCCACCTCTCATCCCACCCCCTACTCTTCTTGTAGGAGAGAGAAACGCAAAAAACCGTCTCCAACAGAACTCTCATTTGATTCCTAAGTTTAGGACTCTCATCCGTGCGGCCAGACCTCCCACATTCCCACATCTAGGAGCCTCGGTCCGGACTCTCATCCGAACGAGAGGAGCAACCGGTGGCCTTCAATACAAGGTTGTACATCGAGACGTATCAGATATGGAGGTTACTGCGTAGTCTACGTAGCAGGATAGGGACTAGCTAAGACGAGGCAGGGACCTCTCCAAAACAATTCAATCCAACCAACACACAGGATGTAGGGTATTACACAATCTAGCAGCATGAACCTGTTTAAATCGTGTATTCGAGTTTACCTTCGAGTTCCTGATCTCGGTGAGCCCCACGCACTAAACACTACCTCGGGCACCCTTCCTCGGTACGTTGCCGGGTCTAAACACCGACAGCTGACGCGCCAAGTAGGGGCTATCACTGAGAATCCATTGGCGAACTCGATGGCCCAAGTCATCAAGCTAACCGTCACGTTCGAAGCGGGCGCGACGTTCATCTTCGGCTCCTAAATTTGTGTCACATATGGTGTTAGAAATTTTCAGTACCACATTGCGCCGATCCCGGAGAAGAAGCAACACGTCATGAAGTTTCAGCGTCAATCTTTAGAGGATCTCGTCAAAAAATTCGACGAATTTTCAATTTCTGACTTAGTCAGAGGCTGAGGGGACGAGTTCAAGTACAACTCGACTTCTCCTGCTAGTTGGACTTGTTTTTACGAGTCGGCACTTAAACCATCGTGCGAATCGGACTACAACCCAAGTCAATTCTCGTTCGGACTCTGAAACACGGGTGCTATTTACCAAGCTACCCTATCCAGATCACAATCCAATCCGACAAGGATATGATCGAGGATCCCCGACTACTACTCGGATCCAGACGAGGAGACGTCTTTACAAGGTCCACAACAGGGCCTTGTAATCACATCGACCTCATAAGGCAGATTCATCTACTAGCCCAACATGAAGCCACCTGCTCTCGCTATGAACGACGACTCATGCCTTATTGCCTACCTTCATACCCTCCCATACCAGGAAGGAACTCCTCTGTCACTCATCTATGAAGAAGGCGGGTCCACGAAGGTCATCACGTCAAGTTCGGGAAGTTATTCTCCGAAATGAGAACTCTTCACTCTCATTGCTGCACAAGAAAGCGAAGAGAAAGAGCAACTAGAGAGAAATTCACGGCACGAACGTTACCCGGATGATGTCTCACAGGATGAGCTTACCGCCAACGTTGTCGGAGAAGAAACTGAAGCTCAAAAAACTCGACGACGAGCAAGAAATGCTGCAAGAGCAGAGCATCGCCGCCGTCTTGTAGCAAACCTGCCAATCATGAACTTGGATCATGCGTTTGAAGCAGTTTAATCGTGTCAACATCGTACCCTTCTTGCCACCATCATATCCATTGATCTTATTACTCGCGCAATGCCACAGGACAAAGACACCAGATAATTGGCTGAACTGGCAGAGCACGCATATGAACAACTTAATCAGCAAAACCTGATATGCTCAGTTCCACACACCCCATCCTAGCATGGCAGTAGCCATAGGCGCACTCCATCCAAACCAAGTAAAATTGGAGGCACGAGACCAAGCCAAGTCGAAGCAGAGGGTAATCGGGCGAGACCCTTGGGAGGTCGTGGCCACCGTAGGGATAACCAGACCTGAATGCCTAGTACATGATCTCTGTCACAAGATCAACGCCGGCCGTGACGCCCATACAATCATTGACAGACGCCGCCGTGAGCGCGAGCAAGAAGTTGAGTACCTAGGAGAGGATTCTGATGGATTTCCCACCTTCTTAAGACGAGTAAGGAGGATAGTACTACCCGAGAAATTCAAACCTCCGAGTATCACCAAATACGATGGCAAGTAAGACCCAATCCAATGGCTGCAGTGCTACTCACTGTCAGTATAGGCGGCAGAAGGGAACGATGACACCAAGGTCATCTACTTCCCCATGTGCATGGTGGCAGCACCACCCACGTGGCTCAAGTCATTAGACAAGAACTCCATCGACACGTGGAAGGATCTTAAGGTGGCATTTACCAACAACTTTGCAGGGGAAATGCAGCGTCCAGGCAATATGATCGACTTGTCTCAAGTCAAACAACAACAAAGCGAGACCTTACGTAGTTACCTATGTTGTTTCTTCAACAAGAAGGCCACAATCATGGACATCATAGAGTGCGACACCATAGATTGCTTCTAAAATGGCCTCTATGACCGCTGGATGTTCCAAGATTTTAGCAGTTGGCAGGAGACGCCTCGAAGATATCAAATCTATTAAGATCATGATACAAGCGTAGGAAGACGAAGAAAAAAAAGAGATCGAGAGGTTTGAGTCTAATTGCAATAAAAGCCAGAACAACAACAATCAAAATAATGGCCAGCGCAATGACAAAAACCGCAACGATCGCCCTAACAATAACAACCGAAATAACTACTAGAATCGCAAGAGAAAGCTAGATAATACTGTCGCGACAATGTCACAGTCATTCAAGAAAGGTGGCAGGAATCAAGACAGGACTCCATTCAACGAGCTCCTGAAGAAGTAGTGCCCATGACACCCGTACCATAAGCACTCTGTGATGGACTGTTACAGTCTACGCAAAGTCATGAAAGATCTGCTGGAACCTTCTAGAACTAAAGACAAGAGCAAGGCCAAGGAAGACGAATACGATGGTGATAATGGCAAATTCCAGAACCCTTCCAACACCATCAACGTTATCTTTGGCGGCACACCGGGTACTGTTACTAGGCGGTCCTAGAAGCTCGGCCTCCAAGAGATCATGTCCATTGAACCAGCAATGCCTACGTTACTCAAATGGTTTGAGGTGCCAATTACCTTCTCTAGGAAGGACCAATGGACTATTTTCTCAGACTCGGGACGATATCCTCTCATCCTGGACCCAGTAGTCGTGGTCTCTAGACTCTCCAAAATACTCATTGATGGCGGTAGCGATCTCAATGTACTCTTCGCCAAGACACCGAGGAAGATGGGCCTCGACATTACTGACATATTCACATCAACGAACTCTTCGTTCTATAGGATTATCCCAGGCAACGTGACTGTACCCCTCAGACAGGTGGTTTTGCCAGTAACCATTGAGACTAAAGAACACTACCGGAAAGAGTACATATGGTTCGAGGTGGCAGTCTTCGAAACATCATATCACGCTATCCTCGGAAGACCTGTATTGGCCAAATTCATGGCCATCCCGCACTACGTGTACCTAGTACTCAAGATGCCGGGACCCAAGGGAGTACTTTCCCTGCGCGGAGATTTGAAGAGATCATACGACTGCGACACGAAAGCCATGGAGCTAGCAGCGACTACTTAAGTGCCAAATTTAATGTTGCAAGTCTTCACCGCTTCCAAGAAATTATCCCTGTTAGAACTTTAAATCCAAGAGAAGAAGTCAGGGGCAAACAAGGTCAAGCCGACAAGTGAAGTAGACATAAAAACCATTGACCTTGAAACTAGCGATAGCTCCAAGGCAGCCCTGATTGGCTCCGGGCTGGATCCCATATAGGAAAACGCGCTCGTTAGCTTCCTTTGGACCAACCGTGACATCTTCGCGTGGAAGCCATCGGATATGTCGGTAGTGCCCAGGGAGTTGATTGGGTACTCGCTGAATGTGGATCCAAAAGCTACACCAAAAAGACAATGTTTACGCCATTTCGCCCAAGACAGAAGGGAAGCCATCAAGAAAGAGCTGGCCAAAGTACTCATGACGGGCTTCATAAAAGAAGTTTATCATCCAGAGTAGCTGGCCAATCCCGTCCTGGTGCAAAAGAAAAATAACAACGAGTGGAGGATGTGTGTCGACTACACGGACCTCAACAAGCATTGTCCAAAGGATCCCTTCTTGCTCTCTAGGATTGATCAAGTCATCAACTTGATAGTTGGATGCGCCCTACTCTATTTCCTCGATTGCTACTCGAGGTATCACCAGATAGCTCTTAAGGAAGAAGATCAAATCAAGATTGCGTTCATCACCCCATACGGAGCTTTTTGCTACACTATAATGTCCTTTGGGTTGAAGAATGCAGGCGCTAACTCTCAAAGGGCAATTAATCCAGGAGTGTTTCAAGAAATAGCTACACTGCAATGTAGAAACATTTGTGGATAACGTGGTCATGAAGACCAGAAATCCCGATGATTTGATTGCGGATTTGGAAGAAACCTTCGCAAGCTTGCGAGAATTCCGGTGGAAGCTAAATCCAACAAAATATGTTTTTGGCGTACCCTCCAGAAAACTACTCGGGTTCATCATCAGTCATCGAGGAATTGAAGCTAACCCTGAGAAGATCTCCACTATCACTGATATGCACGCCCCATCGTGTATCAAAGACGTCCAGAAGCTGACTGGATGCATGACGGCCCTCAACAGATTCATCTCAGGGCATAGAGAACGGGGATTACGCTTCTTTAAACTACTCAAGCGGCAAGACAAATTTCAGTGGACCGAGGAGGCAGATCAAGCCCTGCAATAGTTGAAGGACTTCTTATCAAAGCCATCGGGCCTCACGGTGCCAATTCCTAATGAAGACTTGCTGCTCTACATCGCCGTGACTACTGATGTCGTCAGCATGGCGATCGTGGTTGAAAGACCAGAATAAGGCCATGTATACAAAGTACAGAGGCTCGTCTACTTTGTCAGTGAGGTGTTTTTTGATTCTAAAGCTAGGTACCGCCAGTCCAAAAATTGCTATACGCAGTACTACTCACCTCGCGGAAGCTACGACACCACTTCCAGGAACACAACATCTCCGTCGTCATGGACTTCCCGTTAGAAAAAATCCTCCACAGCCAGGATGCAACAGGAAGAATATCCAAGTGGGTGGTAGAACTCGAACCACTATCCCTAAAATTCAATTCGAGGATTGCCATCAAATCCCAGGCACTAGTCGATTTCATGGTGGTATGGCAGGAAAATCAACTACCAATTATAGTAGAGCGACCAGAGCATTAGATTATGTACTTTGACAGATCACTCAAGCTCGAGGGCGCCGGCGTAAGAGTATTCTTAATATTCCCCGAAGGTGAACAACTCAAATATGTCTTGCAAATCTTTTGGAGGCATCCAACAATGAAGCTGAATACGAGGCATTTCGACACGGGCTCTACCTAAGAGTTTGCTGGAAATCAAGCAGTTGTTGGTCTATGGTGACTCACTGGTGGTAATCAATCAAGCTAATGACGAGTGGTATCACCATAAAGACAACATGGATGCTTACTTCCTGTAAGTACGCAAGTTAGAGAACAAGTTCTCCGATTTGGACCACGTGGCTCGTGACAACAACGTAGCTGCAGACGTCTTATCAAAGCTTGGATCTACTCATGCTTAAGTTCCAGCTGGGGTCTTCATCCATGAGCTACACAAGCCATCCATAATGGAGCCGGCGCCATCAACAAGCACCGATCGAGGTCATGACACAACAGACTGGGAGGTTATGATGATCGATGTAGACTGGAGAACCTCCTTCATCAACTACATCAATTATCATAGGTTACCTCTAGAGAAAACAGAAGCAGAGCAAGTCTAACGACGCGGCCAGAATTATTTTCTAGTCGGAGACAACCTTTACAGAATAGGCGCATCATTAGGAGAACTCATGAAATGCGTCTCACGACAAGATGGCAAGGACATACTGGAGGAAATCCATGAAGGCATCTGCGGCAATCACGCATCCTCATGAATGATCATGGGCAAAGCTTTCAGAGCAGGGTTCTATTGGCCTAATGCTCTCACTGATGCCGAGGAAATAGTCCGTCAATGCCAAGGATGTCAATTCTTCGCCTAGCAATAACACGTCCCTGCCTACAAGCTGATCACTATACCACCCTCGTAGCCCTTCACATGATGGGGGCTAGACATGATGTGGCAGAACCCTCGAACTTAAATTGGCTTAAGTGCGCCTAATCGCGGTCAGAACAGCAATTATCCGAAACGCACTTAAAACAGTGTAAGTCCGGTAGTCCGTCGAGTGTCTCTAGGACTCCTCGAAACATCCACGATGTGATCCATAGCCATACATCAGGATCACTTCCATGATGGGAAGGTATCAACAAATATTACATTTTTACATACATATCGGGATGCGAATTATTACAAACCATAGTTTGAAACAAACTTAACAGTGCAGGTTAGAGCAGTACTAAGAGTTTAAAATATAAACCAGTCCAGGCAAATAATTAAACAACTGAGTTTTATTCTAGGGTATTATGAGACTCATAAAATATCCTAGTTCTTTGGGGCTTCTCCCTCAGCGGACTCCTGCCGAGTTTCTGTTGACGCCGGTTTTGACATGTGTTAGGGTCGGCATCAAGAGGAGAAGAAAAATACCCTAGTTCTTCGGGGCTTCTCCCTCAGTGGACTCCTGCTGAGTTTCTGTTGACACCGGTTTTGACACGTGTTAGGGTCGGCGTTAAGAGGAGAAGAAAGTGGCCGACGCGGTTAAACAAGAGGTTGTGGTTAGGAAAATCGGCCGGTAAAGCTACAGTGTTTCGGCCGATTAGCCGATGAGGTCGATGGTGACTGGTCGATTGGAAGCCAGAACAGCTCGGCCGATATGGGCCTGAATGAGCCAAGGTGGTAACAAGATGAAGACAGGGTTGGCCCATAGAGGATTGATTGGTGCTCGACTCCGATGCGAGTTGAATCCGTATGTAAATATTTGTTACTTTGAATAAAAGATAAAATCATAGTCGGTTAGGAAACGAGTTGTAACATGGTATAAATAGGTGCCTCGTGAGTCTTGTAAAACAACCAACAATCATCAATACAAATCTACATTTTCATGCAACTTTACTTTCAAGTTGGCAACTTCACCAAACCCTTTTCTTTTCACGAGTTCGTGCGAGTTGGCAGGGCTGCATCAACATGACCTCCGGCCAATTTGTAAGTTCTGCGTTTCGAGTAATATCTAAGCTTTAACTTTGGGTGCATCGGTATTGTTTCATTTAGATTTATTCACCAGTTATCGATATTTGCAAGAATTATAGGTTTTACCTATTATTTTAGTTTTTATCACCAGTTATCCGGCTTGAGGCACGAACTGTCAGCTATATCAATATATTGTTTATCATTATACAGCCGATTAGATCTGTTTCAAGTGTTGTCTCTGTAGCATTGTTTAGGTTAATCTAGTAGTTTCTTTTACATTTGCCTTGTGATCATCGGCTGCTTCATAGCCGGTCATCTTTACATTAAATCGGCCAATCCGCTGATACATATTTTGGAGTAGATCGAAACCTCAGCCGATCGAATCTCTGAAATTTGACATCTTCTCTTCCTTGTCAATCAACAGGTCAGATTGACTGGCACGCCGCGCGAATCGCACCAGGGCGATAACCCGAACAGGAGCTAAGCAGATTCTCCCGGGTCGTGTGTCCGACGCAGGAGTCAAGACCACTGTCCGATTTTTTGCATCAACACACTTTTGGCACGCCCGGTGGGACCGAAGGAAGATCCAACATGTCGAAACGGAAGGCTGCTGAAATCTCGAAAGACAACGTCATTGAACTTACCAAGGCAAATCTCAAGGATGACCAGAGGGATGAGGTGGCAAAGGCTATTAAAGAGTTCAAGAAGGCATGCCTGCAACCCTATAGTTGCACCAGGAGCGAGGAACCCATCAAGAAGACCGCCCTTTCGACTCCTCATCATATCACCATCGCCGAAGTCTTAGGGAAGATGTCCAAGATGATCCAGCAGTTTGTTTATCAGGCTATGATTGATTAGTCTAAGGTGATGACTCACACGGTGTACAATGCCGTCATCAGCTCTATGGCCAATGGTGTGGCGCAGGGGTACCAGGGTCCAGCCTACGCCCCCCTATCTGCGCACCGGTCGGAGGCTTCTCGGCGACACCAAGCATGTTCCAATCGGCTCCTCAGCCGATGCAGATTCAGAACGGGGGGTACAACGCTACATTGCCCCTGGGTTATAGCGGTGCACCGCCTTCTCCATCGTGAGTACCGTTTCAGCCTACACCTGTTCCTCCTATGCAACCACCATTGATGACATTGGCGCAGTGGGGAACGGCAGGATTACCTGCCGGTCTAGATCCATCCATTAGTTACGGACTACCTCCAGGAGCTTACGTGCCAAGATCTCCGATGCAGACATCGGTTCTACCAGCTTCCCAGCCGACAGCTCCGCAATATCAACAAACTTCTCCGGAAATCGGCAGGGGGGCAAGCGTTCCACATCCTCTCAGAGATGCAGCGCTAATGGTATTGTATGACGAGACAACAGATGTGCTACGACACGCTGACCCTGCTCATCAGCAACCGTCAGCTCCTCAGTCGACTGTTCAGCCGCAAGCTCTGCAGCACGCACCAATCTTCCACCCAATCACTGTGCCCCAAGTTCAACAGCATATGCCGATGGCTCAGCTGATTGTACATCAGCAACAGCAACAGCAGGTGGATTGGACTGCGAGAATAGCAGATATAATACAAGACCAATTCGGGCTGAAGCCAAAGGTGCAAACCTACACATACAGGATGCCGTACCCACCCGCCTACGACCTGTTGTCGTTTCCTCAATGGTACAAAGTGCCCGACTTTACTCAATTCTCGGGTCAAGATGACACATCTACGGTGGATCACATCAACAAATTCATCATTCAGTGCGGAGAAGCTGCTACACAGGACGCTCTGAGGGTATGGTCGTTCTCGTCGTCCCTATCCGGGTCGGCCTTTCAACAGTTTACGATGCTACCGCCTAACTCCATCATCACTTGGGTTGATTTGGAGAAACAATTCCATAAATACTTCTTTGCGGGGGTCCATGAGATGAAGTTGTCAGATCTAATCAGCCTCAAGCAGAGAGGCGATAAGTCGGTGGCTAGCTATATATAGAGGTTAAGAGAAGTTAGGAACAAGTGCTACAGTCTGGTCTTGACCGATGGCCAGCTAGACGATACTGCTTTTCAAGGGCTCCTACAGCACATCAAAGAAAAATATGCCTCCCAAGAGTTCGAGAGTCTGAGCCAGATAGTACACCGGCTGTCCAGTCAAGAGGTGCGCCCCTTTGACCAACAGAGAAATTTCCAGAAAAAGGTGGCGTACGTGGGAAGATCGGATTCAGAAGAGGAGGCAGAAATCGGCTTGGCGGAGTGGGTCAAAGGCAAAAAGTCAATCTTATGCCCATTTGGAAAGAAGGAACCGGAAACATTCGGCTTCGATACATCTAAGGTCGATAAGATCTTTGACTTTCTGCTACAGGAAGGACAGATCAAGCTCTTACCCTACCACACAATCCCGTTGGCTAAACAGCTTAAGAAGATGAAGTACTGCAAGTGGCACAATGCAACATCTCATGACACCAATGAGTGTAAAGTCTTCTGTCAGCAGATACAATCGGCCTTTGAGCAAGGGAGACTTAAATTCGAAGTCCCCACAAAACCAGCAAAACTGATGAAAATCGACCAGCATCCCTTCCTAGCCAACATGGTCAATGTCGGTGGAAGGAACGCACTCCAGACCAAAGTGCTGACATCAGAGTCAGCCAGAAGGAGTGGGGCGGTGGACCCCAAGAATCAGGTCTCGGCCGATGACGTTAAAGGAAAAAGCCGAGCAGAAACAGAGGACGGGAACTCGGAGAGGCCCCGTCGGCCTATCACGTCTCGAGATCTACTCAACAAGTACCAAAGGCAACCGAAAGACACGAGACGCTGGGAAGAGATGATGCGTCGGCACGAGGACCATTGGAGGTGTCCGTTCTTCATCCACTGTTGGGAGAACAATCTCATATTGCTGTCGGCAGACAACTGTTTTGAGTGGAACGGCCAGTACCGCGACAGCCGTCCGTTCAAGAGGTCACGCTCCAGACATCGAGGACAGGAGCCGATCAGCAGAAACAGGCTCGAGCAAGACAACAGGCACGTTTCAGTGTGTGGTCGGCTGGAGGGCAGAGTAAATGAGCGTAACCGGCTGGGGGGCAGAGCTAGTGCATATAATTGGCTGGGAGAGATGGCCGATGCAAGAGTCTCTGATGAAAATCCATTGGGCCGAGAGTCAGACTGGGAATGTATGAAACCACCGGGTAAACCAGTGAACCCCAGATGGTGCCCAGATGGTTTGACCAAATTCCAGAAGAGAAGGGTCCAGCACTTACGCCAATGGGAACAACAAGAGGAAGAATAGAAACAAGTGTTGGACAAAAAAGGAGTCAAGTCTCAAGTCTGACGCCCCAGAAGGAAAGCTGATGAAGGAGATGACGATCAGGGTTCGGCTGCTGATGTTAACCTGGTATTCATTTTACCAATGGAGTTCATGGCTCCCGATGATCGTGATAACACAACAAAGGTAAAGGAGCAGATGGCACAATTGGCTTTGGAGCTAATGACCGCCACTTTTGAAAAAACCTGAGGAAGAAAAACACCAGCATCTCAAAGCTCTATTCCTCTAGGGGAATGTCAACGGAAGACCAGTCACCAAGCTGGTTGTAGATGGAGGCGTAGCCGTGAACATCATGCCATATGCCATGTTCCAAAAACCTTGCAAGGGTGAAAAAGACTTGATGAAGACGGACATGATGCTCAAGGACTTCGAAGGCAACATATCTCTAGCCCGGGGGGCACTCTGCGTCGACCTCACCATTGGCAGTAAGACCCTACCCACCACCTTATTTGTCATTAATGGTAAGGGGTCCTATAATATGCTGCTTGGATGAGACTGGATCCACGCAAATTGCTGCATCCCGTCTACACTGCACCAGTGCCTCGTCCAGTGGATCGGCGACATGATTGAAGTGGTCACCACCGACTCCACTTATAGCGTTGTTGCAGCCGACGCGCAACAATGGAGCTACGAACACGTCAGATGCATATCTGGCAGGACCTGGGACATTGACTTCTTGAAGGTATCCAATTTTGGTCTACAGCCGATCCAAGCAGTCAGCTCAGAAGAATAGTCTTGATGGATCAGTCCTTCTGAGAAGATGGGAAGCTTGGGCACGGGTTCACATCGACCGATTCGTTAGAGATGGTAGACCTTGGAGATGGTAGCAAGCCAAGGCCGACGTATACTAGTGTTAAATTAGATCCTGAGTATAAGCATGAGTTAGTGGATTTGTTAAGGGGGTTTAAAGATTGCTTTGCTTGGGAGTATCATGAAATGCCGAGTCTAGACCGATCAATTGTCGAACATCGGTTGCCCATAAAACCAGGGTATCGGCCGTATCAGCAACCTGCACAATGTTGTAATCCAAAAATTCTACCTGATATAAAGGCCGAAATCACAAGATTGATTGAAGCAGGATTCATTCGGCAATGTCGATTTGCCGATTGGATTTCTAATATTGTTCCTGTGTACAAGAAAAATGGAAAACTATGTGTTTGCATTTATTTCAGGAATCTTAACCAAGCTACGCCGATGGATGGATACCCGATGCCGACGGCTGATGTACTGATAGATGATGTTGCGGGACACAAGGTTATCAGCTTCATGGACGGTAACACCGGATATAATCAAGTATTAATGGCCGAAGAAGATATCTCCAAAATGGCCTTCAGGTGTCTTGGTCATCTTGGTTTGTTCGAATGGGTAGTCATGACTTTCGGTTTGAAAGACACTGGAGCTACATATCAGAGGGCCATGAATTATATATTCCACAAGCTTATCGGTGTCCTGGTAGAAATTTACATTGATGATGTCGTTGTCAAGTCGAAGGGATATCGATAGCATTTGGATGATTTATGCAAGGTGCTGGAGTGCACAAGGAAGCATGGGTTGAAAATGAATCTGACAAGTACGCTTTTGGCGTTTCGGCTAGTCAGTTTCTGGGTTTGATGGTCCACGAGTGTGGTATCGAGATCAACCAAAAGACTATAACCGCCATCAACAAAGTTGTAGCCCCGCAAGATAAGACTGAGTTGCAATCCTTAATCGGCAAGATCAACTTCATCCGGAGATTCATATCAAACCTGTCCGGATGAATTCAAGCTTTCAGCCCATTGTTGAAGTTGAAGCCCGACCAAAAATTTGTTTAGGGTGAGGAACAACAGAAAGTGTTAGAAAACATCAAACAATATCTGGTGTCCCCTCCCATGTTGGTTCCTCCTCAGGCTGATAAACCTTTCAGATTGTATCTATCGGCCGATGAACGAGCTATCAGTTCGGCACTAGTCCAGGAGTTTGAAGGAAAAGAAAGGGTGATTTATTACATCAGTAGAAGACTCGTGGACGTTGAAACTAGGTATTCTCCGATGGAGAGATTGTGCCTTTGCCTATATTTCTCTTGCACTAAACTCAGGCACTACCAATTATTGGCGAAATATGTGGTCGTGTGTAAAGATGATGTCGTCAAGTACATGTTATCACTATCGATTTTGAAGGGGAGGATTGGAAAATGGATTCTGGCCCTCTCGGAGTTTGATATAAGGTACGAATCGGCCAAGGCCATCAAGGGTCCGGTAATGGCTAACTTCGTAGCCCAACACTATGGACCAGAGATTACTGTCATTGAGCCGGCTCCATGGACTTTGTACTTCAATGGATCTTCGTGTGGAGTTGGATCAGGAATCGGCATAATCCTCATATCGCCTCAGGGGGCAAGTTATGATTTCTCTCTACCGATTGAGGCTTCCGCCACTAATAATCAAGCAGAGTATCAGGCTGTCTTAAAGGGTATCCAACTGTTGAGGGAGGTCAAGGCTGATGCGGTGGAAATATTTGGGGATTCTATGCTTATCGTAGATCAGTTGACCGGAAAGTGTGAGTGCAAGGATGATATTCTGAGGATTTATTATGAGAAATGTATCCAGTTACTCAAAGAATTCAAGACCGTAGTTATTGAACATATCCCCAGAGATTACAACAAAAAAGCCAATAGACTTGCCTAGCACGCTTCTGGTTATCGGCCAATTCATGGCGCTTTGGCTCTAGAGCTAGCAGTCGATGACTGGAGGAAAGAGATCGCCGACTATCTAAAGGATCCATCCAAGAAAGTTGATTGGTGGACACGCTTCCAAGCCACAAAGTACGTATTACTTGAAGATGATTTGTTTTATCGGACGATTGATGAGTGTTACTCAAATGTCTCGGCGTGGAGGAAACCAAGATTTTGATGGGTGAGATTCATGAAGGTGTATGTGGGGCCCATCAATCGGCTTTCAAGATGAAATGGATGATTAGAAATAATGGGTATTACTAGCCGACGATACTCGAAAATTGTTTTAAATATTATAAAGGTTGTCAGGATTGTCAAAAATTTGGCAACGTGCAACGAGCTCCGGCCTCGACGATGAACCCGATAATAAAGCCGTGGCCGTTTAGAGGTTGGGGAATTGACCTCATCGGGCAGATCTATCCGCCGTCAAGCAAAGGGCATAAGTTCATATTGATGGCGACCGACTACTTCACCAAGTGGGTTGAGGCAGTTTCTTTGAAAGTTGTGACGTCGGCCAACATGATTGAATTCGTGAAGGAGCATATTATTTATCGGTTTGGTATTCCTCAGACTATCACGAATGATCAGGGGTCAATGTTTACCTCAGGGGAGTTCGAGGAGTTCACTGCCGATATGAGGATTA
The DNA here is from genome assembly GCF_005286985.2 of Setaria viridis. Taxonomy (NCBI): domain Eukaryota; kingdom Viridiplantae; phylum Streptophyta; class Magnoliopsida; order Poales; family Poaceae; genus Setaria; species Setaria viridis. Next base: position 22,945,268 of record NC_048264.2, on the reverse strand, counting down.
AGCTATTGAATTCTTCTCTGTATTACATTCAGGCCAATGGTCAGGCTGAATCGTCCAACAAAGGGGTTATTAAGCTGATTAAGAGGAAGATTGAAGAACAACCAAGACGGTGGCATACGACGCTGAGTGAGTCCTTGTGGGCTTATCGGATGGCTTGCCACGGTGCCACCAAGGTGTCCCCTTATCAGTTAGTATCTTATTAGTTAGTATATGGGCATGAAGCAGTATTGCCTTGGGAGTTGAAGACTGGGTCTAGACGTGTGTCACTTCAGGATTAGTTGTCGACTGATGATTATTCCACCCTCATGAGGGGAGAATTGGAAGATTTGGCGAATCAGCGGCTAAGGGCTTTGATCAACATTGAGGAAAATAAGAAAAGAGTTGCCAGGTGGTATGACAAGAAAGTCAAGGTCAAAAAGTTTTCCCAAGGGGATTTAGTCTGGAAGTTGGTTCTACCGATAGGATCTAAAGATCCCAAGTATGGAAAATGGTCACCCACTTGGGAAGGGCCATATCGGATTAGCCAATGTGCTCTAGGCAACGCATACATAATGGAGACTTTTGAGGGAGAAGAGTTTACAAGGGCTCTAAATGGAAGATATTTGAAAAGATACTAACCCAGTATATGGGTAGGCGCTTAGCCGATGATGTGGCATATCGGGCTTTCACAGCCGACGCATACTAATTCGCGTTTAAATAACCGATGCAAGGGGCATTGCCTTAAGATCGAAAGAGGCGAGAAAGTATTTATATAAATAAAGCGATCATCATTCGGTACATCAACTGGATATATGGCCGACATGGTACAAGTTGCCCTCAGATGAAAAGTACCAACACAATCATAAGTTACAATGATTCAACGACGTTTCAGTTGAGAGTTATTCATGCCAATCTCTTTTTGGAGTCGATCTAATTCGATCTGAAGACCGGCATTCTTCTCCTCCACTTCTGCCATGTCATCTTCAAGGGCAACTTGACGAGGCAGTTGATGGCTCCTTTCAATTGGTTGCCGAGTTTGCCTTCTAGAGGCTTTAGCCTTGATGTCGTCTACAATCCTCTTGATGTTCACGAGAAGGTGGTCTTTGAGTTCCTCGTGATGAGTTTGGATTAGATCTTTGTCAGCCTGAGTAAGCAGTTCATCGGAGTGCATGATCTCAATGGCTCGCTCAAGATCACGGCTAAGCCAGTTTGGCTACGAGGATAATGGATGGTCAATTGATAGAAAAATCAGTCGAGAGGGAGGGAGTTAACTTCATACCTGATTGACAGAGGAGGAGGAAGCCATCTTGGTTACCTAATCAAAGACTTACAAGGAACGAGTTAATGGGTGTTGTGCGAGCTAGTAACTTGCCACAAGGCAAACAGAGTAGTTGACTTCCTCAACAAAATTGTCCACCGCTACGGTTTTTCCAATCACATTATCATAGACTTGGGCTCCAATTTTAACAACCACGAGTTCTAGGAGTATTGTGATAACAGTGGCATTGACGTCCGGTACGTCTCTGTCACCCATCCGCGGGCCAACGGCTAGGTTGAGCGCGCTAACGGGATAGTACTAGAAGCTCTGAAGAAAAGACTACATGATATTGGAAACACCAAAGGGGGCAAGTGGCTCAAAGAACTACCCAATATCCTCTCGGGGCTTCGCACCTAGTTGTGCAAGCCTACAGGGCAATCGCCGTACTTCCTAGTCTACGGATCAGAAGCCGTCCTCCCTACTGACATCATGCGGAAATCTCCAGTAGTCGAGAAGTATGAGGAGGGCGCAACAGAAGAAACAAGGCGTCTAGACCTAGACAGCCTTGAAGAATCTCGCTGTGCAGCACTTGCCCAGTCTGCAAGGTACCTTGAAGGAATCTGCCGCTATCATGATCACAATGTCAAAGAACGTTCGTTCAATACAGACGATATGGTCCTCAAGCGTATCCAAGACACCAAGGGACTGAACAAGCTAAACTCACCATGGGAGGGACCGTTCATCGTCTCCAAGGTCACTGGATTTGGATCGTACAGGCTCCAACATCTCTCTGGTGAAGACGTTGACAACTCGTGGAACATCGAGCAACTTTATCAATTTTACCCGTAGTTTACATATTCATGTAAATTGTCCATCGGCCTCAATTATATAATTATAATTTAATAAAGTAGATTTATTTTTCATCATAAAATGACTACTTATTTATGTCTAATTGCGACTTGCAAAAGCAAGTTCACAGGGCCATTCAGCTCCCTAGGCCACGTTGCCCAACCCGCAGCTTGTAATAACAAGTCTGTACAAAGCTATTCAGCTTTTGGAGCAAAAGTGCCTACACGCGGCTTGTAATAACAAGTCTGCAAAATCATTTTTTTAGTGATTCAACTCATCGGACAAAATTGTGCAAAAACAGCTTGCAAAGACAAGTCCACAATCAAATTCGTGAGTTAATCAACTCCTCGAACAAGTCTGTCCATCGGCGGCCTTCGGAAAAGAAGTCACCAACAATTCGGGAGTTATTTAGACTACTCGAGTTATTCTCTGCTAGACAAGCCTATCTAGTCGTGGCTTGTAATAATAAGTTTGCAGTTCTAGGATCTCGAGAGCACAACATCAAAACAACCCAGAGAGGTTGCAAAGATAGGCTCTACTCGAAGAAGTCCTAAAGAGCCTACTCGCCTAAGAAGTATGACTACCCAGATGTCCTAAGTACTCGTACTTCGCAGAAAGGAGCCACACCCTAAAGAACTCTACACTGTGTATCTGAAGAGCTCCTCATAGTAGCCTTGTGCGCAGACACTTACGACTACTGTACGAGCAACTATTAGGGTAGTTTGTAAGATGCACTAAAACAACAAGTCGACAGTGATAAAAATTGCAATAAGACTTCAAAAAATTTACATTTCATTCATATTATGTTCATATCACAAAGGACTGATGTTCACTTTTTACAGAGACTACTCGAGGTCTAAGTGACTAGCTATTTCCGTGGCGATAGGGCCCATCTCTTGTAAGTACTGATGGACTGCTCATCAGAGCAGTCCTTTGTGATCCCTTCCGCAATGGGATCTAGGTCCACCTACGGGTAAAAGGACTTCACAAAGGCTAAAGCAACTGCTTGGAGACCAACTCGGCTATCTTCTGGATGTAGTCGGCGAACTTTGTTGGCACCTTCTTGAGCATCTCAGATAGAGGGTGGGGCTCCACACCTTTCAGCTGGGAGCTCCACCATATCCACAATGGGCTGAGCTGCTTCAGTTAGCTCATTCAGAGCAAGCTTTGTAGCCTTTAGCTCAGCCTCGCGCTCCTGGAGGGTCTTCATGGCGTTCACCAAGTCTACCTCCCCGTCCGCGTGCATCTTCCTCTCCTTTTCCAGGTGATGTTCCAAGTTTTCATACAGCACAGACAATTTGTCATGCTAGTCTGTCACCCGGTAGTAGGAGTTCTGCCAGTCAACAGCTCACCCTTGGAGATCTTCCTTTATTTCCTCGAGCACTGTAGGAACAACACACATGGAAATTCAATATCACAAAATGGAATCAGTACTCGAAGACCTAAAAGAGATGATCAATTACCTCACAGTTGTTGCTTCAGGGACTTGTTACACTTCCGGAGGTGGTCCTTCTCCTCCTTAAACTGTTGAACAGTGTTTCAGTACTCGGCGGCTTGGCCGTCGTACTTCATCAGCAGCCAGGAGGATTACTCCTGCTCCTTGGCCAGCTCCTGGGCGAGTGCCTCAACACGGATGATTGTGTCCCCGTAGCCCTGGAGCATTTGGTACTTCTGGCGGGAACACTTGATTACATCCTGCAAAACAGAGCAAGTACTCGTGTCAAGTTATGAGTACCAATTCCAAAGTTAAGGACTCAATGGGATCAAAAGTTTACCGCTGCATATTTACCTACACGGCGCTACATCTCCATTATTCCCACCTCTAGCTCTACATTGAGGAGCGGATCGTCGATTAGCTGAATATCTTCAAGGTTAACCCCTTCAGGTATCCATGTCTCCTCTTACGCTTCAACATCCGCCGCGCCAAGCGGAACCAAGGCACAGCTGGTCGACGGGCACAACTCGAAAGGTGGGATGGAGGCCAACACTTCTAGCCCCTCCATGGCTTCGGCTTCTACCTCTAGCTCGGGGGCTACAAGAGTAGCCATGATGCTAGAGGTAGTTGCCACCGCAGCTTCGGTCTCTACCTCCGGCTCGAGGGCTACAAAAGTAGCCACAGCGCCAAAGATAGTCACCACCGTGGTCTCGGGCACTGGTGGCTCGGGGGCTAGCATTAAAGCATCATTCAACAAAGAAATCACATCTTGCATTAATACAACTACAAGTGATACGGCACCTGGATTTGTTGCCGGCATAGGTTGTTCCTCTAGCGGCAGACTTGTTGGCGCCGGGATGATGTCCTGGTCCGAGTGGCTACTGCCATCGGCTGCGAGCTTCGGGCTTGGGCGTCCAAGCTCCACACTAGAGAATTTCCTACAAAAGACAAGTTGTCAGAATACATACTACAAGTCAATAACAAGCTGCAATTAGTACTTGAATGAAGTTCCAGTACTTACTTTGAGGATCTCCTCACTTTTAGAGAGGGCTCCCCTAACAAGTGCATTAGCTTGATAGTCGGAGATGGCTTCTTTGGCATGACTTGTTGGATTGCAGTGTGATCCTTGCCAGCCTTCATTGTCGCCTCTGCCTCTCAGGTAGTTTGTGCGTTGACAGGGTCTTCCCTAACAATAAGGGGTTCTGGGTCGTCTTTGATCTCGATGACCTCCTCGATTACTCGCAGCTGCCGCTGCACGACTTCGCTAGTTGTCCTCTCCGCCTCAGTCACCTCTCCGACTACCTGCAATCCACCAATACCATATTGATTAGATATGGTGGTAAGGGATTCACTTACTAGTACTCGACCCTTAGGATCTTACCCTTCTTCAAAGGTTATTACCGGTGGAGGCACGTCCTCGGTGGTGCGGGGCTTCTTCACCGCACGCTTCACAACGACGATCCGCTTCTTCTTTGGCGGTAGTGCCAGCCCAGCCTCTAGATCATCTTCAGCTACACGCTTTGATCACCCGGAGAATGACCTAGCCTTGTCAGACGGCCAAGCCTTTAGCATGAATTCCTCCGCAGCTTCAAAGTCGGAGGTGCTGAAGGACTCGATTTCGTCTTCTTCTTCCTCCTCGACTTCACTCTGTATGCTCGCAGCCATATGTACACGAGGCACAGCTTCAGAGTCATCTGATCCGGGAGGAGGAACGGAGCAGTACAAGCGCACATCTTCCTGCACGAGTAGACAAGTCAGTATATCATAAATTACAAAAATAAATACTCAGGGGCTGTGGCCACGGGTACTTACACATGTTGGTGGGTTGGCGGCGTAGAATTCCCACACAATCATTGGGATTTTGCTTGCACTCTTGAATAGATGCCTCAATCGCGCCATGACCTCATCCACACTGAGTTCTTCTAGTGACATTTTAGATGGGTCATTGGGGTCAGATTAGTCGTAGCCCCAGGTACACCACAATTGTAGGGGTTGAACTTGCCTCTTCATGAAGTTGAAGGCTACCCCGACTCCTGTTAGCCCTTGTTGCTTCAGTCTAGCAATCCTGTCCAAGAGCTCGAGCAGCTGCAAGCAATCTCCGTGGGAAGGCTCGTCCAGCCACCTATTGTTCCAATTCGGGCAGTAGCCTGTCACCTTAGGGAGCTTGGGCTCGTGGTTGCCGATGTAGCACCACCTCTCTTTCCACCTAAAAGGCGAGTCAATCAATTCGTAATCCAAGTAAAGGCCCTTCACCTTCTCCTTTATTTGGATTCCAGCCCCTCCGACTACTTATGTGTGTTCCCTCTTAAGCTATGGCTTGACACGGAAGAACTTGTGGAAGAGTTGGAAGTAGGGCTGGATCCCCAAGAATACCTTGCACAAAAGTACAAAAATCACGATGTGCAGAATGCTATTGGGGTTGAGGTGAACAAGTTCCAGTTTATAATATTCCATGAGTCTTCGGAAGAAATCGGAAGCAGGCAATGCCAAGCCGAGTTCAATGAAATGTGAGAACATTACCGTCTCCTCCGGGTACACCTCCATGACCAGGGGTTCTTGAAGGCAGCTCTCCAGTTGATGATGTCTTTTCCTTGGAGTAGATTGGCTGCCACCAGTGTCTTGATATCTTCCTCCTTTAGCACGGATTTATTCCAAGCACAAGTAGAGAACAGCAGGGCAGTTTGGTCAGTCTTTCCATACTTGGGAGCTGGCAGTTGGATCTCCTTGTTGTCTGCCTTCTTCTTCCCGCTTTCCACCACCTTGGACGTACTTGCCTTCTTCCCCATCCTTGTTGCCATGAGGGTCTTCCTTCGCATACACTTGGGGGCTAAGTGGTGGGGGACGGCGGTGCTAAAGCACGAGGATTGGGCAGCAGCGACGCTAGGGCTACAGTGCGGAAGTTGAAAGAGCTGATGGCACACGTAAAACGGAAGAGATGTTTTTCTCCGTTATTATAAACTGCAGCGCAGTAACAGTAGCGAGATTATAGGGAATATTCCGGTTTAATGGCCCAAAAATTTCGCACCTGGTTGGAAGTTTCCATTATTTTCGGAAGAGATAAGGTTACTATTGACGAATGGTCATGTTGACTAAAGGTTGACTCTTATACCCACCAAACTAGTCGTGTAACAGCTCGGGGGTTGTGTGTCACATGCCCCTCAGCTATAAAGTTTTTTCTCTGGGTTTTAAGGATAAAGTGATGCAAATTACAGATTGACCCTCAACTGATTCTTCGATTCAATCTAAGCCTCGGGGGATACTCCATATGGAGTGTGACGAAAGTCACACTTCCATATAAAATTCAATGAAAATTTAAGACCAAGTTAAATGAGGCTTGAGCACATTCTAGCCACATGGTAATGCTCGAGTACATTTGAAGACGCAACCTGATGGAGTACTTGAAGAGCACCAAAACTAGTCGGAGAAGCTTAGAAAAATACTCAAAACTGCTGCATTTAACTAAAAAGTACTCAGGGGCTTGTCGTACATACATCTATGGGCCCACCAGAAGTTTTGGACAGTCCTAGAGACAGTGCTGTACACCGAGATGTGTTAGACATGCAGGCTACAGTGCAGGACGGCGTAGTCTACATGGCAGGACAGGAACTAGTTGAGGATTAGGAAAACTACTCATAGCAATTAGAGAAGGACTCAACTAGTTGAATCCGACTAGTATTCTTGTAAATCAACCGACCTTAAACCCTGCCCCCGGTAATATAAGGTGAGGCAGGGACCCCTTCCAAAGCAATTCAATCCAACCAACACAGAGGATGTACGGTATTACGCAATCTAGCAACCCGAACCTATCTAAATAGTGTGTTCGAGTTTACCTTCGAGTTCCTGATCACAGCGAGCCCCACGCACTAAACACTACCTTGGGCACCCCTCTCGGTAGGTTACCAGGTCTAAACACTGACACCACCTCCTGCTCGTCTTCTCCGATATGCTTCTGCCCAGACCTGATGAGGATATCACCTGCTTGGATACAACTATATTAGCAACTTTTGATTCACAAGTGAATCAATTCTTTATCATGATTGTATTTGATACGTTTGATAAATTGATGCTGCACCATGATGTGTGTTCATTGTCATTTTTAGAAATACATACGTGGATCAAAAAGAGTGTTAAATATTCATGGAAGGCATTGAAGATCAAAAAAGTTGATTGAGGCCAAGTACAAGTATTCCCAACATCCTCCACCAGACCACCACGTCACTTTTGGCCAAGGAAAGAAAGAGATCAAATCCAACATGTTTTGGGGCTGGATTCGGACTGCAGCATCGCACCAACTTGTGACGGCCGCCACGACCTCTTCCGGACTCCGTTTTGAACGTTCAAGTACTTCTTGGAATTCTTATGAAGTCTATTTTCATATGGATCTTGACTCATATCCATATCTGTTCTGAGGCAGCCATAATGATCAAATTACTATCAAAAGATTTTTCTGTCCAAGGTGTTGTATCGCCGTATTTTGGCCCAATGGGCCGTGTATCAAGTTGGGTCCATTAGGGACGTGTCCTAGGATTGGAACACGACCCCAACACCTTGTTGGTCATCCTCCCAGGTTCATATACCCCTTAGCCGCTACTAGGAACACTCGGGTTTTGTTTAGATTAAGTTTATCTTTTGCTACTTGCTTGTAAGCGCGTGTGCTGGATTAGCTGCCCGTCTTCTTATCTTCGAAACCCTACCATAATTGAGATTGAGTTTGAAACCTTCATCTACATGTAGTAATTTAGTACTTGTTATACTTGTTCTTGCTAGCTCTTCGATTGCTTGCAGGACGGGTGCCCTAGTGGCTGGATGACGCGCTCCACAATATCGTAGCAGCTCTTGGAGGTGGTGTATTGGTTGTTAAGGCACAACATCCTTGAAAGGCTGTAGTCAGGCCGTGAATGTCATCTCCATCCCCAAATCGAGTTATCCATCTTGTCTCATCGAAGGATCATGAATCAACCTAACGGGTTCATATCAAGACGAACCTAGAGAGAGGAGAGTATCGGAGAGAGCAGCATGGCTTGTGCCCCCACAACGCAGCTGCCACGGCATCCCCGTAGCTTGGTGCCGGCGGAGCTACGCCGCCCCACGTGTCGCACCTGGCGGGCTTGTAGGTCCACGCACCAGCCGACGCGCGTATCTGTTTTCCCGGCGGTGCCTTGCGCAGGAACGTCGGGGGAGAGGGAGGAGTCTGGGGGAGTAATACGGAGGACAGGGTGCTTGGTGGCTGCGCCTACTGCATGTAGTCCCGACTGCCAAAGTCCTGCGTTGCAGCTGCCAACGGCACCAGTAAAAAGGGATTATTAATTCATTTTTTATAAAATCAATGCAAGTTTTTCTTGGGTAGCTTCAGTTTTGTAGAACATCCTTCTTGCGTCCATATTACTAATTCCTCCAGGTTAACTGTGTGGTTCCAAATGAATTTTTGTATGCTGTGATATTGCAATTTTGCTCAATTTTTGTATGCTGTGTTCCAATGCAGGGAGCAAGATGGATAGTTGGGTGAACTTTTTTATGGAAATGATCTGGATATGATGTTCTTGTAGTTAATTGATATGAATAAGATATGGGAGAGTTGAATTTATGAGAGCAAATATGAGAGGTTTGTTGGAGATCATTATGAAGTAGGAGAGAGAAATCAGATGAGAGACTCTCATTTAGGTGATATAGGAGGCCAAAAGTAGGTGGGTTGGAGTTGCTCTTAGGTTTTCGGAGATAAACCGCTCCAGTCTCTGGTCTCAAGTCTTGACTCCTCTACCTTTGGAGACTTTTTTTTTTCTCACACACGAATAAATTTCCTCAGCATTACTTGAAGCTGGAAAAACTTAGGTAAATCACTCCTTTGCGATTTAACCTTGTTTTCTACCCTCCCTCCCTTTTTAGCACAAAACAATTGCTTCTTCGACAATACCTAAGACCTAAATTATATATCAAAGTAAATGGTCATTCTTTTCAAAGTTTAAAAATCAAGATCTAACATGCTACATAAACAATAAATGAATTAACGCACTGAATCGCTGCTCCATGAAATCAAGATCAAATGATGTCAGCCGGTAGAGCTCTCGACGATACGTTGAGTCGGTGTTGCCGCATTGCCATGATCATAGCTCATGCTGGGCTGCCGGCAGCCTGGCGCCATCCCCCGTCTAATGGCGGGGGAGCCCAGGTCATAGGAGCGTGCGAGGGCACGCAACAGAGAAGGTCCAACTGTTGGCCATACGAATGATGATTTGGCGATTCAGGTAATCGTGTTCCTGCCCTCTTGGTCTCGTCGTCTCCTTGACTCCTCGATCGCCGCTAGCAGCCTTCTAAGACGATTCGCGTGCTAAAAGCTTGACTGCAGCGTGGGGAACCTGCTGCACATATTGGTTGTTGGGTTCTCTTCGTCATGCTGCAATTTTGGTGGTTGTTAGGCCAGATTACTAAAATGCCATCTAAAAAGGTGTTTAGAATCTCCTAAAATTCCTATCACATTGAATGTTTAGATACTAATTAGAAATATTAAATATAGACTAATTATAAAATTAATTACACAGATAGAGGCTAATTCGCGAGACGAATCTATTAAGCCTAATTAGTCCCTGATTTGACAATGTGATGCTACAGTAAACATGTGCTAATGCTGGATTAATTAGGCTTAATAGATTTGTCTCGCGAATTAGCCTCCGTTTGTGTAATTAGTTTTATAATTAGCTCATGTTTAGTCCTCCTAATTAGCCTCCGAATATTCGATGTGACATGAATTTTAGTCCGGACTAAAGATCCCAACACCCTTAACTGTGATTTATCTTGGCCGTCCAATTTCTGATGGACCACTCAGATGCCTCTGGCCTGCGAGCAAGAGCCCAAACCCCAAAACCCAGTAGGCCTGGCTCAGACTTTGAGACCTAGCGCTCTCCAATTTTGTACCCAAACCCTAGCTCTTTCCCCAATTCGATCCCGCCAACCTCGCCATGGACAGCTCCGGCGACGAGGCCGCCGGCGCCGCCCCGGAGACCAAGAAGAAGCCTCCCGCCGCAGCGGCCAAGGGGAAGGCGGCGGGGAAGGGGAAGGCGGCCGGCGCCAAGGCGTCAGCGTCGGCCAAGGAGAGCAGCCTCCTCAAGCAGAGTGAGCGCTCCCCCCTCGATCCCCTTTCCAATCAAGAATTTCGGTTCTCTGGGTCCGTTTATCTGATACATTTTGGATCTTTTCTGGGGTTTCTGCTGCAGAATCGCCCGCCGAGTTCTTCGCCGAGAACAAGAACATTGCAGGGTTCGACAATGTGAGTTCCTATCCACCAAATTTTCGTCGATTTGGGGTGCAATTGTTACATCCCGTGCGTTATGAAGTTTAGATAGACGGGCCATGCCATTTGTTTAATTTTTTTACAACTCTAAACACATGCCTTGCAATCCTATTGCTAGGATACCAGCTCTAAACAGTTGGAAATTGCAACCAGAAATTTAAGCGCAACAGTTCTGTCTAGAGAACAATACATGCCATTTCTTAATTTCCCTCGTTCAAGCAAGATGTCATCTAGTAATTGAACTAGACCACAATTCTAACAAAAACTATCAACCCTTATGCTCAGTAGTATCGATATCATTAATTGTAATATAAATTTTGGGTGGAAATCTGTCAGATATTAGTATAGCCATTAACAGTGATACTAACACAATGGTGCTGGCTCCAGCCTGGCAAATCCTTGTACACCACAATGCGGGAGCTAGTTGAGAATGCTCTTGATTCAGCTGAGTCCATCTCAGAGCTCCCTGACATTGAGATTACAATGTAAGCGATCCCCAGAAGTATTCTTTGTGGTGTTTTCTGTTTTACCATATAGGACAGTGCTCCATGACTTTGTTCCCATGTCCTTCCTGGCAGAGAAGAGATCACGAAGAGCAAGTTCAACACAATGATAGGGCTAGTTGATCGAGAGCGTGTTGATGAGGCCCTCTATGATGATTTTGAGTCTGAAAAGGCTCGTGAGGTAATGTTAGCACCTCTAATTGTGTCAGTTTCAACATTGTGTGTGCACTGAGAAGTGTGATGGATTTCACAAACATGTACCATCTATCCATAATTATAATTCTGATAAAGTTGTATGATGATTTCACCATACTTAGAAACGCCTGGCCAAGGAAGCACGCTTCCAAGAAACTCAAGCTAAAAATGCTGCACTTGGAAAGAAAGTTAAGGAGGCTCCATCTGCTCGAGGAAAAGGCCGGGGCGAGGCTGCATTTTTCAAAGTGACTTGCAAGGTATTGTTGCGACAATGTGGATTATGTGATGAAAATGTATTTACTTACTTTTGATCTTGATTTTTTGTTTCTTGTGGATGCAGGATAATGGTAGAGGTATGCCACATGATGATATCCCAAATATGCTTGGGAGAGGTAAGTCTTAATGGTATCTTTTTTAAGTTGGAGAGGATATAGTACCATGATGACTGGAGTTATTTACATTTGGTGCAGTTTTATCTGGCACAAAGTATGGTTTGAGGCAAACACGTGGGAAATTTGGACTTGGTGCTAAAATGGTAAACACTCTGCATGACTATTGAGCAAGAAGCTTTCTAAATTGTATGTTTCTGCGAACTGTTAGGTTGTATCATCTAGTCCCTTTGATAAATAAAAATGAATGCAAGCAGTTAGTTGTTTTATGCATTATCATGAAATGTTGGAATTATTTCCTCACTTGGTTCAGAAATGACTGTCTTGTGGTTAGGATCGGATAGTGCAAGTGCAACCAAGCATTAGTCTATCTTCTGCTGCTCTTCATGGTACTTTATTTCATTTTGTATATAGCCAAGTAAAAGTTGGATCATAACAAAAGTATCACAATCACAATAGTGTTGCAGTTGATATAATTATCCTTTTCTTTTAATTTGTGTTATACCTTTAAAAAAGTGATCTGATGTTATTGTGTTATCTTGTTTCAGTTTTGAGAATATCTTGATGCTTAATCTATCCTGTGTCTAAGAGATGCTTATCTAGTTTTGCCTCTGTAAAATAGCTCTGGGCAACAAACATGTGACCTGCACTTAATATTCTCATGGATTCATTTTTTACTGGCTCTTATGTTCCGTTTATTTTATAATGATGGATTAAAACAGGCACTTATATGGTCAAAGATGAGCACGGGACTTCCTATTGAAATTAATTCATCAATGAAAGGCCAGAATTATGTTTCGTTCTGTCGCCTCGACATAGATATTCACAAGTAAGTACAGCTTGCTGGTTCATATGCCTGTTCAACACACTAACTGACTTGATATTGCCCATCTCCATTTGTCAATTTAATAACTTCTGCAGTTTACTGTTATCATGACTCATTCTGGTGTATTCCATTTCTCAGAAATGTCCCTCATGTTCATTTACACGAGAAAAGAGAGAACAAAACTCATTGGCATGGGGCAGAGATCCAAGTTATAATTGAGGGAAATTGGACAACACATCGTGTGAGTAGCACGTTTTGGAACATTCGAAACATGGAATTATACTGTAAAGCTAATTAAGTGCTCTCTTTCAGTCAAAGATCCTCCATTATATGCGTCAGATGGCGGTCATCACACCATACGCTCAGTTCCTGTTTAGATTTCTATCTGATGCAGCAGAGTAAGCGTTTCATCTACCCTTATTTATGTCATGCAAAATTTGTCGCCCTTTATTTTTTTTCATGAACGACTGTTTCTTGCAGCAAAAATTTAACAATAAAGTTTGCACGCCGGACAGATGTTATGCCTCCTGTTCCACTTCAAACAAAGCATCACCCATCTGCTGTTGATTTATTACTGATAAAGCGCTTAATCGTGGAGACTACAAAGCAAAACCTTTTGCAGTTTCTGCAACATGAATTTGTGAATATAAGCAAATCGCATGCTGAACGTTTAATTGGTAAGTTGTATGATTTGCAGTGTGGCTGGTTTGGTCATTATGAAAAATAACTAAGTAATTGCTACCTGTTTCTAATAATCATGGAATACTATAGTCCAATTTTCTAGAATAGTATCTTTTGGAGATCATGAAGGAAGCTTCCTTTGGCTGATCTATCTTTGTCTTGCTGTTTATGGTTCTGGTTTTGGTTATGTTTCTAATGTTGCTGTTTCAATGTATCCTATGGTCAACTAAGATCATTTACCTAGTCCTATTAGAAACTGTTCGTTGGGCTAAAAATATAGGCTTACTGTCATTACTTACTTTTGTATTGCTTTGTATCTAAGTTTTACTATTCTTGTTATCAGTTCTACGTTTTACTACAACATTTTTTTTATTTTCCAGGGGAGATGGGACCTGATTTTAGTCCGAAAATGACAGTTAAGAGCCTTACGCCACAGCAATTAGTTCGAATACATCAATTATTTCGGCAGGCTAAGTTTGATGATCCCAGCGGCAATGTATGCATCCCTTTCACCTTCATTTGTTTATCAACTATTCGTTTGCTGCTTTCATATGTGTGACTGGTCATCATGGTATCGAAATCAATCAATTCTATAGTGTCTTAGTCCTGCAGGTGAATATAATTTACGCCTGGGTATCATAAAAGAGCTACACCCTGATATGGTTGCAACACATGCAAGCAGGTATATCATTTTAACCAAAGTGAATTCCAGAAGGCATTTCAATGCTGCATGTTCTGAACATCCTAATAATCTAATGCTGCACTCTGTTCAGCCCTCAGGTTTTTGAAGGTCATCCATTTATTGTTGAAGCTGGGATAAGCATTGGTGGAAAAGATGTTAAACAAGTAAGGAAACAATTGAGTGTTTACTTTGTATGGAAACATTTTATGATTTTATTTATTGTGTTAAAGATTCTAGAACCATGTTCTTTTTTTTTTACCTTTGTGTTTTCCAGCAGTTTCGATTGTGCTATAGTAGTTATTGTTATCTAAAGCTAATTTTTTCTGTTGGATTTCCCGGAGTTGGTTCTTTGTCTGATGTGAATTAAACTCCTAGAATGGTTGGTGAGGAAAAAAAATCTTTTTGAAGGAATTTATAAGATTCACTGCATTAAAAATTAGAATAAGAGAATTAGCAATTTTGGCCATATGTTGAGATCTGAGCAGGCCAAATTAAATACTAATAGCTGCCTGCACTTTTTTAGATTCACTGAGTTGTTCCATTACATATATTTGATGGAGAAACTCTTAATGAGTAAACTTGATTGTTTGTGCCAGTATGAGACATTGAGCTCCAATTTCGGGAAATGCCCTTTCCATCTGTATTTTAACTTACTGACAAGATACCATTAAATGATTCTAATGAGGACTAAATTCTCATGTTGTTTATCTCTGTTTTGTTCAGGGTCTAAATATTTTTAGGTTTGCAAACAGAATACCACTTCTTTTTGAACAAGGTGCTGATGTCATCACAAGAACTGCTCTAAAAAGGATCAAGTAAGTTTTTTAGTTTTGTTAGTACATTATCAGAATCAGATGTTGGATCTTTTCTGTATCTTTTTTTCTTCCTGTGTTTTAGTTGGAGCAGCTACAAAATTAATCAGCAGCAAGATAAGATTGGTGTCTTTGTGAGCATTGTGAGTACAAAGATACCTTTTAAAGGAACTGGGAAGGAGTACATTGGGGATGACATAACTGAAATATCATCTGCTGTTAAGGTACATTCCAACTTCCCTGATTGTTGTGTCTGTAAGGCCATATATTGATCATTCTCTTGCACCTTCAGTCAGCCCTGAAGCAGTGCTGTCTTCAACTGAAGTCTAAGATTGTGAAGAAACTTCAGGCTCGTGAGCGTCAGGACAGGAAAAAGAACTTGAACAGGTAATTTCTACTTCGTCGTCGGAGTTTTGTGTATACTTGAGATGGAGGTCAAGATTCTGTTACGGAACCACACATTCTGTAATACTTGTTTAATGCTGATATTGGTTGATATATACTATCATTATTGGGATTCATGTTCACAATGTTAACTCCTGGGGCTAGAACTGGCTTTCCCCTATCCTTGTCTATATTTGTAGAAAAAGGCTAGATTGCGACTTATTGAATAACTAACCTAGTAATCTATGAACAAAATGACTCGCTTCTTCGCACTGACAAATTTTTCCAAATTGTATGCATTCCCCCCCTATTTTAACTACTTTGTGTTTGCAGATATATTCCTGATGTTGCAAGAGCGATTATGGAGACTCTGGTAGAAATTGCAGATGAATCTCCCCCGAAACGGCCGCGTTATGATAAAGAAGACGAGGAACTCCTTGAGAAGATAAATTCTGAGGAGGTGACAGAGATGACCTTCAAAGATTGCTTGACTCAGCATGTTGAACAGGTAAGGAAAGAGACCAACAAAGAAAAAATAGTGATATATTTCTCTCTTGTGTGCTCTTTTGTATGTAGTCTTTTGTACCTTGACCTTTCTGTTGCAAGTTGAGACTTCGGGACTAGTAACATCTGATATATTTGATGAAATCTTTGGTGTCTGGAATACAACCATGATACCAGAGTCGGACATCAGAGTCACTTCCTTTTCCCATTGCAAAGTGACTTGAAAAGACATGAACACAAATAACTTAGGTCCTCACATGTTTCACTACCATCCGCTTATTCCTATTTGTTATTCCCCAGGTTGATTACGAAATGGCACTGGACTATGCCATGCAGAGTGGGGTGAGCGAGGAGCCTCGAGAAGCAATATACTTGAACTCGCTTGAAGGATCCTACAAGTTTGTTGACTTTCAAAGTCCTGTATTTGTGTTCAGATTTATTCCTTAAAAGGGAAACTTACACGTCCATCTGCTCGGTCGATCAATACCAAGTTCCCATCATTATTAAGATGGAAACTGTACATCAATCATATTCCCATTGTACCTGACTTAAGCTATTTCGGCTCTCAGCCATAGTTGTAACACATACATTACAAGTTGCTATGTAGTTTCAATCTAGGATACCCCTGTATGTTGCATTTATAGAGGAAATAATATTTTTACTACATGTGATTCACATCGGTGTGGTGGGCTTTAAATTTTAAACGGACTTCATTATTCTAAAATTATTGTGTTGAAGTGCTCAAAACTTCATGAGAATGAGCTAATGGATATAACTGGAGCAAATTTCATAAAGCCCCATGTTTTATTTTTGAGAAGTAAACCCCATGTTTTATTAGGCGATGTAGTTTAGAGTTGCTAGCTGAAATCAAAACAATTTGCTCTAAGTTGTGACTTTAGCATCCAAGTCACCATAAATCTTTCAAGATTTTTACATAAAAAAGTACACTACTAATAAGAAGTGATCACTCTATATGTACTTCTAGATGATATGGTATTGGTAATCTGCTGGAGATGTTTTAACTGTCTCACCAACCAAATGTTACCTTATTTTTTGGGGTGCCTACACCATAATCGGGTTTCCATGAGGTTTCTACATCCAATTTTCAACGTGGAGTGAAATTTGGGTGCTAATAAAAGTAGTTATACCACATATACCAGATATGTCACTCCAACAAATTGGGAACAAAATTGTCGGAGCCCTATAATTTAGAAACACAATTTTTTTCCAAGCACTACCAGCAGGTTCTGAACGTGTGACACTCCGACCTTAGCTAATTCGGCAAGCTACCATCTCTGACGGCACTGGATCCGTCACCGCGCTAATTCAGCAAGCTATAATGGTCCTCACTTCCCATGCGTGCATTGCCCAAATGATGGTCCTTCATCACCTGAGCCTAAGGTGTCACTATACTTTACGTCTTTACCTCGCTATCTCTGCACCCGCCACCGACGGCGAATTTCCCTTGTATATCCACAGCCCTTCCGAGAAAAAAAAACTTTAGACTAAAACCCAAATCCATAATTCACAAACTTAACGGACGCTTTTCAAAATCGGAGATGAAGCTCGCAGTGAATGGTGGTGTCACTGGATTAGCTGGAAAAAAGTATCCTCCACAGCATGCGAATAGCTTTTTTAGGCCAGTTTCATAATAGTACCATGTGAGTGTCAGGATGACACTTTCTCTATTAATTACCTATCAAGTCAGCATTTTTGTTGATGTGATATTAAATTTAATGCCTATGAAACTCTCATGAAACTTCCCGCTAAGACTGGCTTTAGTTGCGCTCACGGATTTAAAAAGAATTAAAAAAATAGCCAACCGTTGGGTTACGACTAACGAGAACATCTGAACCGTCGGATTCTCTCCATTTCACTGTTCGTCGTCGTCTTCTCAAAGTTAAAATCTCGGGGAGGCTCGTCAGATCCGATCCAGTCTTCGCTGCAGCAGCTGCGGCAGAGCCTCTTGGCTTTCTTGGCGGGGGAGGTAGAGCATAAACGAGCCCAAGAACCGAGGAGGAGAGCATGGCGGGGGACGGCGACGGCCGCGCGGGGCTCCCTCGGATCGCGGTGGTCGGCGCCGGCATCTTCGCGCGCACGCAGTACATCCCCAGGCTCCGCGAGATCGCGCACCTCGTCGTCCTCAAGGCCATCTGGAGCCGCACCCAGGTGTGTGCCGGGCCCCCCGTTCCCGCCCCTCTGCAAATCTTGGCACTGACTGAAGACCATAGAATCTGCACCAATTCACGGCTCAATCACTTTCTCGGCTTGCAGCGCTGCAAATCGCTGTAGCTAGTTAACTACTCCACTTCGTGCTGGCAATCTGCCTTCCCTGATTAGGCGCAGTCTTTGATGCACCACTGCAAATTTGCATTGTAGTGTCTGACCATTTTCGCATGTACCTTCAGGAATCCGCAAAGGCGGCCGCGGAGCTTGCTCGTGACTTTGCGCCTGAGATCGAGTGCAAATGGGGTGATGCGGGGCTGGAGGAGATCATGGGAGACAGTTCAATCATGGGCGTTGCTGTTGTTCTTGCTGGGCAAGTCCAGGTTTGTTTTCAAGAGTTTCTGATCTTCCACTTCAGCAGTAAGAACAGTCATGTAGAGTTGCCAGACAGAATGAAGAATTATAGTCTAGTTCACTACACGACTGCACATGATCAATCCGGAAACTTTCTTTAATGACACTTTAGAAATTAACGATTCCTGAACGTGGTATCCACTGCCCCCTTAGGATTCTTGATACAAAGGTATTATTTTTTACGTTTGCTTACCATTCCAGATAAAGATTGTTGATACAAGTTGCGTGTCATTGTTGTTTTTCATCATCGACAAACATTCTATGGCTGTATTCTCTGTCCTTTTCATTCAGTTACCTGTTATTCAATATTTTGTACAATTCTCCTTGCCTTATCTGTTTTACCATCAATCCTTTGTATTCCTTAGTGTTTCAATAGTTCTTGTATGTTAACTAGTTTCTAAATCCCACTGTACTTCTGGAACAGAGAAATGATACTCTGTTGAATTATACGACAATCTAACACCCTGTTGAGTGTTGAGCCTTCTAAAGTCTTACCATATTGTCCAATTCTGCAGGTTGAGCTTTCCCTAAAGATGCTCAAGGCAGGAAAGCATGTGATTCAAGGTAAATAACAAGACAGAAAGGATCTCAATGACATGATTTGCGGTACTGGATTGGTAGCTGTAGTTAATTGACCCTAAAAAAAAGGAGTCCAATTCTTTATCTTGTTTATCTTGTTATTAGTAAGTGTTTTGCTGCTAAATGCCAAAAAAAACAATGCTTTCAAATGTTCTAATTTGTTTATCACTGTTTGCATGATATTTTTTGACGTGGCATGAAGAGAAACCTGCTTCTGGATGTAAGTATGTTTTTCTTTCTGTATACCTTTCATAAACATCGTAGTGGATATAGAAGGGTATATCTGATAAGCATTACCATAAAATTTTCAGCAACAACAGAAGCAGAAACCGCACTGTCAATCTACAACTCATTTCCAAACCAGTTTCCCTATAAACCAATTTGGGCTCTCGGAGAAAACTACAGGTTTGAACCTGCCTTTGTGGAGGTACAGTCACAATACTATAGTTTTTTCCCTAGTTGTTGTTTTACGAATCTATGCTGGTCATCAATTCTGTTTATTCTTATCTACAGTCTAGCAAGTTGATCAAAGATGTCGGTGATATGATGAACATCCAAGTTATCATCGAAGGGTCAATGAACAGTTCCAACCCATATTTCAATAGCTCCTGGAGGCGAAATTTTGTGGTAAGGAAACATGTGATGTACATTTTCTTTATCCATAACATACTTCATCTTCTGTTTTTCACAGTGTTGCTCACCTTAAAAATTCCAAGCTGAAGCATAAATATGTGAAGTAGAAACAGTTAAAAATAGTCAAGTTTCAGATTACCAGAACAGCTAAGATGAGCAATGCATTGTTCATTCATTATACAAATTATCTGCTAATGTTACTAAACATTAGATCAAATGTCAAACCAAAGTTTTTTCCCTGCTAAACTATCATCTTTTCAATTAATAATTTTATGCCCTAATTGATGCAATATTTGAATATGCTGCATGCTTTTCCTTTTTCAGTATGAATTTAACTTTCTAGTAACAAAAATTGTAATACTCTGTTTGCTTACTTTGAATGATAGTTTGCCTGTTTTTCCCTTTTATAGTCCAAGTCAAATATATGTAGATGCTGGCAGCATATGTTTTGTCACCTTTAACTAAATATCTAGTTCTACCAATTTAGCTTTTGTTTTATAATAATCTTTCTATTGGATCGTTCAACTTTTGCAGTTTTGAGGTACCCAAACACTTGTAGAGCCCTTTTCAATAACTACACTCCTGTAAATAATTCTGCTGCCATCTGCAATTGATGTATCACCCAGAGCAGTATAGAAATGTTTCACTGTAACAAACTCAAGATGCCTCGATTGTCCTTACTGTGATAACTTTGCATGGCAGGGTGGTTTCATTCTGGACATGGGTGTCCACTTCATTGCAGGACTACGAATGGTAATTTGAGCACGTTCTATTTCAAAGTTTGAGAAAGTATAGATTAGGTTCTGAACTTCATTACCAGAAGCAACATCGCCAAGTTAAGAATTGTAATCAGTTTTTAAAATTAGTTACTCCACATCAACATAGAAAGTTCAGCCTTGAGAATGCACAACTGCTTATGTCACCTTGTTTAAGTGGTCGGATTTACCACCTTGGAACTTGTTTAAGTTATATGTTTTCTTCCAAGTGACTTAGCAAACAGAAATGTTTCTACTTACTGAATTGATCTTCCATTTAAGATAACAACATTGATTAATTTCCTTGCCTGCTTTGTTAAGATGAGGATCTCTTCTCTTACAGCTTGTAGGTTCGGAAATCACAAGTGTATCATCTATCTCCCGTCATGTGGATATGTCTTTGCCACCACCAGATAACATATGTTCCCTTTTGTAAGTTTTTGAAATAGAATGAGATTTGTGAACCAAAATTTTTCATAACTTACAGATGCTCGATGATTTGATGCAGCCAGCTGGAAAATGGATGTGCTGGTGTCTTTGTATTTGCAGTAAATTCAAGATCACCAAAGGTTAAGTTGAATCTCATTTGAAATTTTACGGGGGAGTTACACAAATGCTTTTAAATCTTATAAACTTATAATACCATTGATCACATGCTCTTAATTTTGTTATCACTGTTTCTCAGTTTGCTAGTAATTCCACAGATATTATGGCGGGTTGATGGAACAAAAGGAACAATTCAAGTAGAACGTGGAGTTGATAGTGGGAAACATGGCTACCAGGTAAAAGGCCATTTTTCTGGCAAATGTCAGTTGAGTTGATGGCTCGCTAGTGCACTGTTTATGCAGTTGCACAGTATTGTCATATTTTTTTTTTCAATCAAATTATGATAGTGCAGTATGAGAGCATTGTTAATGAAACTGATTGTTACAAGTAATTTTGTTCAAACAAAGGTGCTTGTGCACAAATATTTTACTTACGAACCACCTCATATGCATTTGCAGGTGTTATTCTCTGGTGAAAATGGGCAGTGCCAGAAGACATTTTACCCGTTCTGTGGAGTTAATGAAGAACTGAAGACGTTTGTCCAGGACATGTTGGCGGCTAGCAAGGTACTGTAATTAGTGTTTATCAAGTTCAAACTATTATTATTATCTCATTGCACCAAGAAGCATTCATTGAAATACTTGGGAATTACCCTTTTGAAAAGAATCCCGAGATATGATCTAAGTTGCCATTCCCTGTTGTTCCATTTATATAATGTGATATTGCAACATCAAGTTTGAACTGTATATTGCAACAAGTTTGAACTGTAGGAGAACCCAGTTGCTAACAATATTTGTTAGCATATGAAGTAGCTCAACTATCCTGTTATAGAACATTTGGTTAGTTTGTATTAACTAGAATTGGAATTAAACACAAGATTGACTCTTTACCGCATACTTCTGCTTCATTCCAAATTCTTGTATTCGTTCTAAACAAAATTGTGACACAGGATGGAGATCACAAGGCTGAACCCCGGAGTTCTTATGTCGAAGGTGCCCGCGATGTTGCTGTGCTCGAAGCCATGCTAGAATCTAGTGTGAAGCAAGGAACCCCGGTTCAAGTGAAGAGATTCCCATAGATCTGAAACATCACAAAGGATTATGTTTCTTCAAGCGTGACTTGTCCATTGGAACAGCTGAGCGGTGATAGTAAACGAACTTTGTTCCAACTTCCAAATTCATACCATTGAGGGTATAAAATGCAAAAATGATAGACCTAGAACCAACATTCTTTCATTCAGATCTACCATGTTTCACCAGGTATTTAACCTCATAAAGGTCATGTACCTTTTCATATAAGAATCGCATCTGCTGTTCCTTTTTGTTTGCTTGCTTGGCTGCAGCACTGAAAGGCAGGTGACTTATTTTTCACTCTCTGGAAATCAAGCTGAAATAAATATTTTGTATTCATGCCTGATCTGTGATTTACACATTGAGCATTTATGTTCACGAGAAATTAAGGATTGCTACCGGACATAATTGCTCCTGAACAGGGGGCTAATCTGTCAGTGACCCTTTTTTGGGATCATTGCCTCGCTGGGGCCATCTGTGAGGGACTCAACACCAATATCTTTGATTTTCGTGCCTTGCAGCACAGTTCTAGAAAAAGTTACAAAAACTATAAGACTTGTACATGTTTCAACATAAATTAATAAATGTACTGGAACTTTTACTTAATATAATTCATCGGGACTTATTAACAACTAGCACATCTGGAGGTACAAAATATAATTCTATAAGACTAAATCAGAGTATTATTAGTATAGAAGTACTTAATCAGTAAGAAGTACTCCATCCTTTAATATATGACGTTTTTAAAAAATGAGCTAACTAACGTCATATAATAGAGAACGGAGGTAGTACACTACAAATATTGGAGTGCAAAAGAGCAATTACAGTGCCTTGCTATTCTTTGATCGTAGTTCAACCTTATACATAATGTTAGTATGTTACTAGGCGTTATAACAAAATTGGATTTCAGAATTGTCCTTTTGGCCTATATCGTTTTGCATTTGATGTCTAAAACTGTAAAACAGCTACTGCCCATCCACAGTACTATTTGGAATCTTTATCTCACCAATTGGTTCCATGACCTTGGTTTGGCTGGTTGGAGCATGCAGGAGGTGCAGATGAATGGACTTGCTACGGTAAAATCAATTATCTCATCAGGTCACATGTTGTTAAGATGAATGGACTTGGGAGTGTTGCTAGCAGGGACACGTACAGTTATTGCCTCTGCTGACATGGAGATGCAAGATGAGGGGCGGTGCTTTCCCTATTGAACTGGCGGGATCCAAAAGCACTGCCTTTTCTATTGTTCTGTGACGTCATGTTTAGCTGGTTGCTGCTTTCGTGCTCTACCTCACACCTTTCTGCATGGTCATAATCCTAGCTGGATACATCGTACCTTCCGAACCGTAAACTTCTAAGGCAGCCTAGGCTAGCTCTTGGGCTCCACCATATATACCGGTAAACTTCTTCAGCACCGTAACTATGTTTTGAGTCTTGTTGATCATGCCATCGAATTCTTGGCTGGAGAGCTATCAACTGATGCATTGAGGTGGCAACCATCTCCTGTTGGGGTGATGGAGATTGGAGAGTACGACTACAGATGCTCATGTTCAAATCATTGTGTGCCTACAGTTTATACTCCCTCCGTCCCAAAATAAATGCACTTCTGGAGATTGGGTGAAGAAATTAATGTTAGTGAGAAATTACATATATATCCTTATAAAGATGTAATCATTACCTATGTAATTTGTAGGCAGGGATGTAATGTGCGTGTGCCGCTGCGTGATCACAGAAAAACAGGGAATGAGGCGGGTAATTTGGATAAAGCAAACGTATTAATTCTCAGTTGCAAACTTCTAATGTGTGATTAAGTTGATTGTGACGTTATTTTGATCTTTCTAGCTGTTTAATGCAATATAAGATACGCACTTAAATTTATTCTAGGCTTCTGTGTTGGTGACAGGCAGTTGACCTATTATGTGTAGCATGATCTGTTGCTTTCTTACTGCTTTTGGACACAAGCTTATATATGCCTTACGACTATCCACAAGCCTATCTAACACCATGCTCCTGAATGTATTGTGTTTCTTTCTATCACCATTAATTTGAACCGTTTGCTTTTGGATTTCGTTGCTTCCTTCTATTATCAGTGCAACGAGTCATATTTCACTCCCAAACCAAAAAGATCAACAAGCTAGATAGGCTTTCTTATCCTGGCATCCTTTCATGGAGTTGACAAAATTGATTCCTTGTTTGAGTTCAGCGAACATGGTTACATGTTATAATAAAGTAATATCTGGATAAGAATTATACATTTATAAGCAACAAAGATATTGTGTGATACTTATGCG
The DNA here is from genome assembly GCF_005286985.2 of Setaria viridis. Lineage (NCBI taxonomy): Eukaryota > Viridiplantae > Streptophyta > Magnoliopsida > Poales > Poaceae > Setaria > Setaria viridis. The sequence continues at coordinate 22,921,032 of NC_048264.2, read as the reverse complement.
GTGCTTAGTCTTCTCAAGTGGTGCAAGTAGAAGCTCTAGTGACATTGACATCTACAATTACTTTTAACAAATACATGAACTACTGATTGACTTTGTGTTTCGTTTGATTAGTTATATGTCATATGGAGAGGGACTTGAAGTTGCACTTGTTCACTATAATATCTGAGGAGTCAATGTCTTGGGATGTTTCGTTCTGGAGCACCCCTGTTGCTATCACAATGTCAAAAGGGATTAAAATTAATTGAGGAGTGAAAGGTCCCAAGAAGAAAACTTTACATTAGTTTGAGGTAACCTATGACATGTACAACCCCGTTGGATTAGGATTCCAAATATTGAGGTTTCTGAGAAACTAATGGAATGAACATGTGATTGTTCAAAAAGTTTATAAAACTGGGAAAGAACATTATTCAAGCAGGACTCGTTCCTAGCTGTGCAATGAATAAACGACAGCATAGAACAAGTCAACATGTTTTAATTCTATGTAATACCCCACAGAAACATTCTGGAGCGTTACCACACTACACTATAGGCACACACATAAAAAAACAGCAACAAACACTACAAGAAATGTGTTGATCTATGACGAAACTTTTATGACACATTTATTTCTTGTCATAGATCTATGGCGTTTATGGCTGAAAACATCATAAAGTTTCACATCTGAGCAAATTTAGTGACAAAGTTACGGAACATCATAAAAGTTTCCATTGTAGCTAAAAAGAAATCGTCACTTGCTGTTACATGTTGATTTTGTGACCATATAAGGTCCGCGAAAACGTCATAAACCAACCAGGATCCCACATGTAAGTTTAAGATGATGAATAAGACGGTAAAATAAAATGGAAAACGTGCTCCTCCCGTGAGTCGAACCTATTACCGATCGAATGGGAAGTCTTTACCGCGACTGGGTCCCACATATAAGTTTCAGATGAGTCTTTACCAATCAAATGGCTGGCACGACGCTTCGCTAGCTTCGCAAAGACTTTCGACTTTCACTGCGCAGATCTGCAATGGCCCGTGACGGGAATGGCGCATCCTAGCGGCGATGGGAGGATAATTGCTCCACCTCCCGGCTACGAGACGATGAAACACCACGATGAGGTCAGTCTCCTGGTTTGAGCTGCTACTTTCCCCTATCGCCCTAGGGAAGGGAATTTCTAGATTTAGGGATCTGGTTGAACATACTAGATTTCGATTTCGACGTACCCCTAGATTTGCATTTCGATTGGTGTTAGAAGTTGATAGGCTATAGACCTATAGTTTATGAATTGCAAAACTAAACATTGATTTCAAGTTACAATGACTTTCGCGATGCAGTTAGTTTTCAATTTGCATCCTATTATAGATTGATAGGTTCTTGTATTTTACTAGTTTCTAGAGGTGTTTGAAACCATTGGTAGCAGCAGATCGGAGCCTCCTGATGATGATCTTATCGTTGCGGATCCTGTAAACAAGTGAGAGCATGGGTATGCTCTCCTTGTGAGGTATAATTGGACATTTGACAATCCTGGGTGCTGGTATACATCCTGCAGCGAGGTAAACGATAACTTGTTTCAATTCTAAATAAACCTTGTACTCTTGATGTTAGTGTTGTAAATAGAGAATTGTATGAACGTATTTGGTGTCTTTAGCGTGAAGGGTTGAAATGCGTGGCATTTATGTGGATTAATCCTGAATGAAATGCTAGGACTAAAGTTATTCTGATGAAGCTGATGAAGAGGAAGGAAAAAGCTAAAGAGGAAGCAAGGTCGTGGAAGGAAAAATACGCAAAGGCTAACATGAAGCTTGAAGCGACTGCCGCTGAGCTGCAGAAGGTGAAGGGACATGTGGAACAGGCCACCAACGTGGTGAAGAAGGTCAAGCAATCACTGCTGCTGTGATGTACTATTTAGCAAATTAGGATTAGTAAGAACGATGATTATGAACTTTGTACTGATGAATACTATGACATGCAATTTGATTATGCCGCTTTGGTTTAATCTATTTTCAATTTGATTCCAGTATATTTACCATTTCAGAATTTAGATACGCTGCATCATTGAGAAATACTAATAATATAGATATTGATAGTATATATACAAATATGTTGTGTGATAATACAATGGGCGGCTGAGATAATAAAATCTGGCAGGATCCCACAACTCAGTTTGAGATAAAAAAAGGAAGAAAATAAAAATATAATAGTGTCCACAACAGGAATCAAACCTACGACCTCTTGATTCTGAGATGTCAGCACTACCACAAGGACATGATGCAGGTTTAGTTTTTAAGAAAGGAACAAGTTTATATTATAGTTATAATAAGTACGGTTCACTTCCCAGTTGCAGGCCAGAGCAACGGGTATATCTGCAATGTCGTACACTGCAAGGGACTAGCCAGCACGGTCCCGTTGGCTGTGGCAAAGACCTTAGCCTAGAGGCGTCGGTGCGCAGATCTGCAACGGGTGGCGGGAATGGTGTATCCTAGCAGCCAAGGGAGGAATAGGAGCTACGGTCAGGTTAGTCCCCTGTTTTGCCTCGCCTTTCGTTAGAGGGAAGGGATTTCTGGAATTGAGGATTTTGGTTGAAGGCAGTAGATTCTGATTTCATCCTACCCTTAGGTTTGCATTCCGATTGGTGTTAGAAGTTGATAGGCTATAGTTTATGAAGTGTAAAACTAAACATTGATTTCAAGTTATAATGACTTTTATGAAGTATCCGAGTATTCCATCATCTTCTTCCATTGGTAGTTACTGCTCGGAGACATCTTCCTGCAACACTACCCATTTGCATCCTAAAACCAAGTGCGATCACGGGTTGAGAGCTGTGGTGAAGTATTCTTGAACCTTTCTCAACTCTGGCCGCCGGTTTGCTTGCTGCCTAAAGGTAATGGCTACCTGCTTCACAGAGATTTTGGTTCTATGGTTTCATGTTACTATTGTCAACGACGATTTGTAAAGGGACGTTTAATTTGCAGGAAGAAAAAAAGTAATGCGGTTACATGATTTGGGTTGATCTAGAATGGGATGATAGGGCCTTTGGTGTTTTGGTGAAGCTCATGAAGAAGAAGGTGCAACCTGAAGAGGATGCAAGAAGTGGGAGGAAGAATTGGAAAAAGCTAACTGTGAGCTTAGAGAGATTAGGAATGACCTCAAGACGGTGTGGCAACAACTTCAGAAGGCTACTGCCGAGCTGAAGTCAATTGGGAATTATAGGCACAATGTCAAACTCGCGCATGTGCTGCTTGCTTTATTTGTTGTTGTCGCGGGATTGGTGCTTGGTGGCAAGGCTAATTAAGTAGATGGTTCAGAGGTGGGATGGTGCTATTATATTTTGGTAGATAATGGTACTTAGAGTGAAAGTACCATATGATTGACTTATGTTTCTGAACATTTTTGTAATGATGTATTCTGCAAGTGTCACTTTGGTTATGTTGCCTTATGTTCTGAACATTGTGCCGATGTACTGTCACTTTTGCCGATCTCATTGCATGATTTCATTTTGTTGTTCCAAGAGTGCGATATCAACAAATAATAATGAAACCTTGGATGAAACTCTAGGTCTACTTGGTTGTCTTGCCCAAGCTTGCCCACTAACCTTGCTTGCTAAAACTTGGCAAGGCAATCCTTGCTGTGCGATAGTTGCTATCCACCACTGCGCTACTCAAATATTTTCGACTAACTCCACACTCATAAAATTTTAGTCCAGTCTATTTATTTTTCCAACAACGGAATTTACGTCTAGCTTCTCCAATGAGGGATATGGGTGCCCCATGGGTCCCCACTGACCAGGATATTGGCTGTCCTTGGAAAGTGGATCCGCCTGACCAGAACCTGCGGGCCAAGGACGTGAAGATACTTGGAGTGTAAGTCAAGGAAGCTGGGCAATCCAAATTAGCCCGGATATTGCGGGATACTTGTTATAATCCGACTTGGGTTGCTTTCCATGTAACAACTGACTAGATTAGATTCAAACCGATTTGTAATCCTAGGTCATCATCCTATACAAGGTGGCCAAGGGAGCCTCCCGAGGGCACGTTAACTCTTCGCATACCATACCAGCAATACAAACTAGCAAAACACAGGACATAGGGTATTACTATCCGGAGGTCCAAACTTGTCTAAACTTTTGTGTTCTCATGATTACCTTCGAGTTCTTAATCTCGCAATCCTCCCTGCCTATAAATCTACTACTTGGGTAACCTGTGGACTGCCGGGCTACTAAATCCGACAGTTGGTGCGCCAGGTGGGGGGTGGGGGGATTGAGAGATCCTCCCCAGCGAGCTTGATGGCATCTCGCCCCAACGTCATCTTCCCCGAGAACATGAAGGACATTCTCACCAACTCGATCCAGCTTCGCTTCGGGACCATGCCGGTGGATCCTGATTCCGCCGCTTCCTTCATCAACCCAGCGTCCATCGCCAACTTGGCGTTCGTTGGATCTGCGCCAGCAGAACAAGACCTCCACTCGAAGACCTTCATGGCGCTCACCCAGAAGATCAGCAACCTCTCCCTCTCTGAGAGGATTCCCAACACACTTGCTGCAACTCGCCCACCCACACCCTCCGACCTGATCATGGGGCTAGATCGCACCAGCAACACCATTGCTGAGTGCATCAACCTCTCCGAGATGGCGCTACACCCAACAAGGTCGGCACTAGGTCCTTTCCAACCCCCTTTGGTCTGAGGAACTCGGCTGCCGTCTTTTCCGCAAAACTCACACAGTCTCTTCAGATCCAATCTAAAAACCCATACCCGCCCAGTTTCCTGACTGTGTCGAGTTCCAGATCCCTCGCATCATCCTGACTCCGAACCCTTATGGAGACGACGTCGAGAGCAACTCCGCCACACCAGATCATGAAGCCTTCGTAGTCTCTGCAGATGATCCACCCATGGATGGCGAAACCTCTTCTCAGGAAGAAGGTCGCAACACCAAGAATCGGGACCGTGCAGTACGACGTCAATGGGAGCAAGCCAACACCCAGAAATGCTAACAACATGCTACTAACACGGGAGACGAGGCAGCAGGCAACCAGCACTGACCACCGCTCGCCGCCAACGCCGACCCATCGCGCGCTAATGATAATGACAACGCCGATCAGGTCGGTGCCCGGGGCAGACGCAGGCGCCCTATGCGCACCCGCAATCTATAAGATGACCTCAAGGAGGCCGGCCACAATATCTTGATCACACCTTAGGCTAATCTGGGGGCTGCCTTCGCCGATCTAGAAAACCTTCCATACTCGGAGCCACTTCGGCGGATGCGGGCACGTATCCGCTTTGCCAACGCCCAGATCACAGAGCGGGCCTGGAGCCGATCAACACATTCCTGGTCCACATCTACCCAGCACTCTCGAAGTCAATCCGCTCATAGCAGATGCGGTCACCACTGAGGCAACCACGGTAACCACGCGGGAGATCGGCTGGAGCTCGTCCGCGAAGAGGAGGTGGAGCAACCCGCCAACCCACCCGCCAACAACGCCCATCAACTCGACAACCATGACAACCGCCGCTGTGGTAGGAAAGGCGAAGGTGAGAACTGTGGCAGACAAGATTGGCAACATGACCTCCGCGAATAGTTACATGACCGCCATGACCTCTGCGCCAACCTCAACAACAGCCACCAAGAGCGGGAAGAGGTCGAGCTCCGCCGTCACGCTGAGTACGACCGCGACTACGACGCTTGTGGATCCGATGGCTAGGTAAACCGTGATGAGGAACGGGAGGACCACCGACGCCAAGAAGAGGAGATGCGTCACTGTGCCGACTACGACTGCATGTACGACACCCCTAAAGATGCCTACGTCCCACCCAGACGCAACAACGGTGGACGCCTGTGGGCACCACCCATCGAATACAACCGCGAGGATGACAATGATGACACGACGATCGATGGTTTTGCTGCCTTCATTCCCCGCCTCAGGGCTGTTATGTGGCCTGCCACATTCAAGCCGGCTATCAACAAAAAGTATGATGCCCGCTCCAACCCCACTATATGGCTCAAAATGTACAACACCACGGTGAAAGCCGCCAACAACACCTACGACTAGATGGCCGCCTATTTCCCAGTGGTGATGGGTCCTACCCCTCTCTTGTGGCTAGAGAACCTCCCGCCAAGCAGCATTGACTCCTGGGGTTAGGTCACTAGGGCTTTCACCCAGAACTACTAGGCTACCTACAGTCGACCTGGAAACATGGAGAATCTTGGGCAAGTCCGCCAGCGGAAGAACAAAACTCTCCTAGAGTACGTGAACCGCTTCTTCGAGAACCGCAACAGGCTGGCCAGCGTCGAGGACCACAACGTCATCTGGTAGTTCCACTCTGGCCTGATGAACCGCAACATGTTCTGCAAGCTGTATGAGGCTGCCTCCAAGACAGTCGGGCAGATGATGTAGCTCATCAACCTTTAGGCCAACAAAGAGGAGGAGTTGCAAGTATAGTTCCATGGTGGCAAGCATCGCCAGAATGATGACACGAACCACAGACCCATGAGGAATACCAAGCATGACCGGAATCCTCCCGACTTTGAAAAAAGGGCCCCCGAGGTCCTCACCACTGAAGCTGATCCCGCCAGACCAAGCACCTTCCACCGGGAAGAGTTTGAAGACACCCTGAACGCTCCGTGCCCCTTCCATAAGGACGCACATCACAATCTCCGATACTGCACAGTCCTCAAGAAAGAGCTCAGTGCTCCGGTGGAGTACAAGTGACCTCACCACAACGACTACCGCAGGGACGACAATCATCATGACAACCGCGCCATGATGACTGTGATGACCACGGCGACCATCACCGCGACGATCGTCATGAATGCCATCGCGATGACCGAAACCACGTCCATGATGACCGTGACGACTGTGGCAACCGCCGATGTGACGACCGCAATGATCAGCATAGAGAGGAGTGCCATGACTAGCCAAACCCAAACGCCCACCGGGCTGGCACCGACCAGAATGGGGAGTTCCAGCAACCTAACCCTCAAGTCAACATCATCATGAGCGGGCCTAAGGCATTCTACAACAACCGCAAATACAGGCTGCACTAGCGAGAGGTGCACTTCGTCTCCATACGGCCAGTCCAGTATCTGCGCTGGTCAGAGATGCACCTAACCTTCTCTAGTGAAGATCAATGGGTACACATTCCAGATCCCGGGTCCTACTCGTTGGTGGTCTGCCCGACCATAGACTAGGCTCTCCTCCACAAGTGCTAATTGACGGTGGCAGCGGCCTTAACATCATCCTCACCAAAACCCTGAAGCACATGGATTTCAATTTAAACCGCCTCTAGCCCTATGAAGACCGTTTCTAGGCATCGTGCCTAGCAAAGGATCTTATCCTATCTGCCAAGTTGTTTTGCCAGTTACCTTTGGCATGTCCGACAACTACCGTACAGAGCACCTCACCCTCGAGGTGGCTAACTTCAAAACTTCCTACTATGCCATCTTTGGTAGACCCATGCTCGCGAGGTTCATGATGATTCCGTAGCACACCTACCTCATCCTCAAGATGCCAGCTCCAAATGGAGTCCTCTCCATCTACGGTGACGGTAAGACATTTTACAAGTGCGACATGGAGGCGGTACAACTCGTTGAAGCCTTGGAGTACTCATCCAAAGCCACTGCCATGCTCACCGAGTCCTAGAAGGTGGATCAGAACTAGCTCATGATTCCAGAGACAGAGTCGATGCCCATAGCGCTGCAGCCTAATTCGAAGGTCAAGAAGATCTACCTCAGCCTGGAAGACCCATCCAAGACGGCCCTCATGGGTCCGACCTCTCCCCCAAATAGGAACTTGCACTCACCAGTTTCCTCTAGGACAACTCCAACATATTTGCATGAAAGCCATCCGATATGCTTGATGTCCCGCGGGAGTTGGCTGAGCACTCCTTGGATTTGAGCAAGACAACAAGACCAGTCAAACAAAAGCTTTGCTGTTTTACCCAAGATTGCAAGGAGGTCATTAGGGTAGAACTCAATAAGCTCTTAGCTGCCGGTTTCATCCATGAATGTAAGCACCCCGACTGGTTAGCAAATCCAGTCCTTGTAAAAAAAGAAAACCGGTGAATGAAGAATGTGTATCGACTACACCGACCTCAACAAGCATTGCCCTAAGGACTCCTTTCCTCTTCCGTGCATCGACCAGGTCGTAGACTCTACGGCTGGAAGCACCCTGCTGTGCTTCCTCGACTATTACTCAGGCTATCACCAGATAGCTCTCAATCCTGCCGACCAAGACAAAATGGCATTCATAACACCCTTCGGCATCTACTGCTACAACACCATGACCTTTGGGTTAAAAAACGTCGACGCCACCTACCAGAAGGCAATCTAGGGTTGCCTCAATAAGAAGCTACACAAGAACGTCAAGGCCTACATCAATGATGTGGTTGTAAAGACTAAGGATGAGGAGAACATTATAGCCGACCTCGTAGAAACCTTCGACAGCCTCCGGGCCTATCGCTGGAAACTCAATCTGAGCAAATGTGTCTTCGGTGTCCCATCTGGAAAGCTCCTAGGCTTCATGGTCAGCCAACACAGCATCAAAGCCAATCCCATCAAGGTTGACACAATCAGAAACATGGTGAAGCCAGCTAGTAAGAAAGACGTCATGAAGCTTACCGGCATAGTGGCGGCCCTCAGCCGCTTCATCAGAAAACTCGGCGAAAAGGGATTTCCCTTCTTCAAGCTACTCAAAAAGGTGGTCAAGTTTGAGTGGGATGACAAAGGCAACAAGGCACTCGAAGAACTCAAAGCCTTCCTTACCACTCCCCCCGTCATGACGGTCCCAACCGACCAAGAAACACTACAACTCTACATCTCTGCAATGACGCACGTTGTCAGCACTGTACTAGTTGCGGAATGTGAAGAGCCCAGCCATGCACACATGGTGCAACGACCGGTGTACTATGTTAGCGAGGTCCTCAGCGACTCCAAGATTCGTTACACACAGGTTCAGAAACTACTCTACGCAATCCTAATCTCGTCTAGAAAGCTGCACCATTATTTCCAAGCACACAAGATCCGGGTAGTATCCTCATACCCAATCGGTGAAATCCTCCACAATAGGGATGTCAATGGTTGAGTTGTCAAGTGGTCTATAGAGCTCGATGAGTTTGGCCTTGATTTTTGCCCAAGTCATGTGATCAAGTCGCAGATTTTAGCGGACTTCGAGGCCGAGTGGATAGAGATCCAGAAGCTGCCCTCCCTGGAGAGGCTGGAACACAGGATAATGTACTTTGATGGCATCCTCAACCTCGAAGGAGCTGGTGTGGGGGTCCTCTTCATATCCCCCAAAGACGAGCAGCTCAAGTACGTCCTCCAAATCCATTACAAGACGACCAACAATGGCACCGAGTACGAGGCACTCATCCACGGCCTTCGCATTGCCGTTTCCGTTGGAATCAAGCGCGTCCTCATGTACGGTTACTTCAAGGTCATCATCGAGTAGGTCAATAAGAACTGGGACTTCCCTAAGGAGACAATGGACGCTTGTTGTGCAGAAGTTCGCAAACTTGAGGTCCACTTCGACGGCCTCAAGTTTCACTATGTCCCCAGGGAGCATACATTGCCGCCAATGTCTTGTCAAAGCTCGGCTCCAAGGGAGCTTAAGTCCTGGTCGGCGTCTTTGTCCAATACCTCCGGAGACCCTCCATCAAGATTCGGACTCGGACCAGGTCAACAACAGTACTGAGGCTCCGGCCAACCTAGGTCCCACTGACGTCATGATGATTGAGACAAAAGAAGACTGGCGCACCCCGTTCATAGCCTTGATCACTGACCAGCTGGTGCTAGGGGACAAGATAGAATACGAGAAACTAGCACAACACAGTGCAAACTACGTCATCATCGGAAAGGAGCTCTACAGAAAGGCCGCATCCACAGGCATCTTGATGAAGTGCATTCTACATAGTGAGGGCCAATAACCTCCTTCACAAGATCCACCCGGGCACATGTGGGAACCACGCCGCTTCAGGCACTTTGGTCGGCAAGGCGTTTCGCTCTGGCTTCTATTGATCAACAGTGGTAGCCGATACAAAGGAGCTCGTCCAAAGGTGCAAAGGGTGTTAGTTCTTCTCCAAGCAACAACACTTACTATTCCAAGCCCTGCACACCATCCCACCATCCTGGCCCTTCGCATGCTGGGGGCTGGATATGGTCGGACCCTTCAAGATCACCTCAGGCGGCTACACTCATATCTTTGTGGCTGTTGATAAATTCACCAAATGGATTGAGGTTAAGGCTATCACCATCATCGAGTTGGCTAAAGCCGTGTTCACGGAAGAGATCACACATTGCTTCAGAATCCCAAACAGATTATCACCAACCTTGGTAAAAAATTCACAAGCTCCGAGTTTTGGGACTTTTGCCAAGATAACCTCATCGATGTGTACTACTCCTCAGTAGTGCACCCGCGCTGCAATGGATAGGTCAAACGTGTGAACGGGATGGTCCTCTAGTCTCTCAAGTCTCGCATCTTCAACAACGTGTGCAAGTACACCACCAAGTGGCTACATGAGCTAAACCATGTCATTTGGGGCCTTCAGACCGAAAAAAGCTGGGCTACTGGCTGCACTCCTTTCTTCATGGTGTATGGCTTAGAGGCTGTCTTGCCCTCCGACATAGCCTTTGGCGCCCCATGCATCCAATACTATGAGGAAGGCGAAGCAGAAAAAAGCTAGTGGATTGACATCGATAGCCTCGAGGAGCATCAAGTGGTGGCTCTCATCCAACATGCACGCCACGAGCAGCAGATACGGCACTACCACGATCGGAATATTAAAGAACGATCCTTCAACGTCGGCTATTTGGTGCTTCGCCGGATCTAGTCCACCAAAGACATGCACAAGCTGGCAGCTCCTTGGGAGGGCCCCTTCATCATTAAAGAAGTCATTCAGCTAGGCACCTATCGACTCCAATGGGCAGATGGCTCAAGCGTCCCTAATCCATGGAACATCGAGCACCTGCGGTGCTTCTACCCTTAGAACATAAAAGCTATGTATTCTTTTTTCCCTTTTTATTGAATGAATAAAACCTCCAAGATTCTTTGCGTACCTACTTCCTTCTTGTTCTTGCCCGAGCTGTTCCTAATGCTTGGGCGCTGCCTGACCTGTTCGACAAACCACCACTTTCAAGCTCAGGGGCTTCCCTCAGGTGCCGACCTCTGGGTCTCTCCTCCTCCTCCTCCCCCTCTCAAGGCAATACGACTAACTCGTGTGGTCGGCATACTAGCTTGCGAAACCTAGACAACCTTACGTTCACCCCTTCTACAAGCTCGAGATCCGTTCGCCGCAGAATGCTGGTCAGGCAAGGCTGGGCACTTAGCGGCTACAGTTCTCAGCTACACGCTGTCCTGACATATACAGCAAGGGAGGGATGGAGCCCTTTCTTTCCGCATACATTAAATCAATTAGATCACTTGTCTTATCACATAGTTTGATACACCACAAGTTTCATTTTACAGGTCCAGCTCCCTAATGATGTTTTCTGCTACACCACTAAATTCTTCGGCCAGCTCCGGAAGCTTCTCTACATCGAAGTCCGACGTGACCCTTGCACCAGCACGCTCCAAAGGATTCTATGAAAAGTGCGTCTTTAACACTGCCAAGAGATTCTTGATGCACTCCACCGTGGTGTCCTTCAGCAGCTTTTTTAGCTGACCAGGCACACTCTTAAGGTGATCGAGAAGTGGCGTCGGTGTAGTCGGGTCGGTTTCCGGTTGGACAATGTCCATCACATAGATGGCCACCCTGCACAGATCTTCTAGCTCCACCTCCAGCCCTGAAGATTTTGCATTATAGCTTCTAAGTAGCGGTCAGTATCCTCATAAGCCAGCTTCTGCGACACAGCGTACTCATGGTGAACTGCCACATCGTGATCTTCCTGGAGACGAGCATTTGCAGCCTCACATTCTTTGAGGTCTCGCTTTAGCCCATGCTCCATTACTTCGGCATCTGCTCATTCAAACCAGCACACATCAACACCAAGACTTCAAGGACAGAACCGAGTCGACAGGTTGGCACAGCGTACCTTTCAATTGTGCAGCAAGGATCTATCTTTGCTCGGCATGCTCCAGGTCTTTTTGCTTAAGCTACTCCATAGCATCCTCTTTGGCCTTCTTGAGGTCGATCTCAAGTTGTTGTGCCTTATGGCGATATTCCACGGCCTGCTGAATTGCGTCTACCCTCTTATGAGCACGCGTGACCAGATTCTGTTTACACTCTAAAAATCAGAGCATTGCAAAGAAATGGGATTTAAGATGTAGGTTCTTTGGGTTGGTCGGCATACTTACAAATAACACTGTGGAAAACCTGGAGGATGACTGCCGCAGCTCGGCAAGATCTCTCTTATCCTCCGCCACATCCCCAGCAAGGTTAGTCTTGGAAAAGTCCAGAGTATCAGGATCATCTCATCCTCGCATGTCCACCCCAGCATCCCCGGATGATTTCTCCAGCAGTGGATCATCCCTGGGCATCTCTTCCAGGTGAGACTTGGCTCCGGCTCTCTCACCAGGCATCTACTCGGTTGCAGAGCTGACTACAACAGTGTCCGTAGCATCCTCACTCGAAGAAGCAATATCCCCGACTATGCCTTGCTGCAGCACCGGGATTGGTACAGCTCCTCCTCTGGCATGACTATCTTGATCCTACCTAGCCTCCGGAGGTGAGGACAATTCAAGGACACGGCCGCTCACCCCTTCGGCATGAGATGAGTCAATAGTCAGCTGCGTACCAGATTCATCATCTAGCACGACCTTCCTATATCGTTGGTGAGAGAGGAAACTTAAGCAAGATAGGAAGCAAAAGATCGACAAGACAGACAATATAACTAGGTTGCACTTACATGGTGCTCTGCTTCACCCGGAACATGGGACGCAAGGGCGGTGGTGGCGACAACACATCTTTGCTCAACCCCTGCAGATTTTTACCTTCAGCATCTCCTTGATCCGCTCCGTGTCGGCCACGGTCATCTCAAGGAGCTTGACTTTCTTCTTCTTGGTGGCCGGGCTTGGCGTGTCTGACTCCTCATCCGCTTCGCTGGCCGATCTGCCCATGGAGGTTGTGCTTGGGGCAGTCTTCTCTTTCTTACCGGCCACCTTCTTCCTCTTGCCGCTCAGCTTCTGAGATTTGGAGGTAGGAAGCTTCTTCACAACCTGCCATGTTTGGTGCCAACTGGTGCGGAGTCCTCGGTCCGGCCGACCTCATCTGACACATGTTCATCTGACCCAATGGAGGAGTCCAACTCCCAATCAAGGGTGGCAGGTGGTTGGTCAAACTCGGTAGTCGGGTGGACCTTGGGCTGTTGTTGCTCGGCCCCTTCAGGAAGCGGTGCCGGGCAAAAGAACTCAAACTCACGGCTCTGGTTAATCAACAAGATTAGTTAGAGACAATACAAAAGCAAAATAGGAACGCCAAATCCATGTAGTTAAGATCATGCCGGGTTGGCCGGCCTCTTGAGGGAATACACCTTGGGGCAGCACTTGTTCTTGATGACACCACCAAAGAACTCACATACCCGGTTGACGACTTCTTCTTTGGTCACCTTTTGCTGCGCCTCTCAGGTTGGATCTACTGGTCGTGTGTATTCATATGACAGATGGACCCTGTCCTTGTTCGGCTGCGTTAACCTCCGACAGAAGTTGATGCTCACAGCCCCGGCTGTGAGCCCACGCTCGAAGAACATCGTGAAAACAACTGCCTCGATCTTGTCCTCGAATGGGAACTCTTGCCCTGCGCAGGCCTTCCACTCCAGAAGGGACTTGTGCCCGAGGAGGCCCCAATCAACGAGCGCTTGGATTCGCTCCTCTGTCATCACCGATTTTATCCAGTATGTGGATGGATTCGATGCATTCCCCACTGCCATCTCTTCGGTTTCTAATCCCTGGTACTTGGATCTAATAACCATGAGGCTCTTGATTCGCATATGCAGCAAGATGACTAACTTGGGTGGTGGCGGAGGAGTGCGTGCGAGCAGATTGGAAAGCATGGCGGTGCAGCCTAGGGTTCACGGGTGCGGTGGCAGTGTGCTCCGTGGACTGCAACGGGAGTGATGCGAGTGTGGCGAATGGAAATGAAAATGGAACCGTGCCCCTTGGGCTTTAGAAGGACGTGACAACGTAACCCTAGTGATGAAATCTGGGGGTCCGCCATTCCAGCGCACGCGCATGGAAGGGAATCCGCGAGTTTTCTGTTACGGTGAACGGCATGCCTCCGTAGCTCCGCCAGTCCTCGTACTCAGGGCTGGGCAACTATTTCAGGTCAGCATGCCTTCGTGGCTCCACCAATCCTCGTACTCGGGGGCTGGGCACCTATTTTAGGTCGGCGTGCCTTCGTGGCTCCGCCAGTCCTCGTACTCGGGGGTTGGGCGCCTATTTCAAGTTGGCGTGCCTCCGTGGCTCCGCCAGTCCTTGTACTCGGGGGCTGGGCGCCTATTCCGAGTCAGCGATCCTCTATGGCTTTGCCTATCCGTGTGCTCAGGCAGTAGGACCTGCTTCTTGGATCAATTGTTTTCTTCGTTTTTAACCATTGGACCGATTATACTAATCGCTTCAATGCTCAGGGGATACTCTATATGGAGTGTATCTTGTGATGCCCTCTATGTCCTTCGCTTCGACCTGCTGGATGCCCGACATCCATCAGCTCGGCGCTCAACTTCGCTTTGCGCGTATGGCTCTGCGTTTGCTCAAATTTTCTTCTTTTTTGAGCACTGTGCAGCCTCTCCATCACTATGACGACATCGCAGCTTCAACCAACCACATTTCAAGCTTCACTGCGATGTCCTCAGGTTCCTATTCATCTACACATCGCTCAGGGGCTTGAGGGATATGGGTACCCCATGGGTCCCCACCGACCAGGATATTGGCTAACCCTGGCAAGTGGGCCCACCCGACCAAAACGTGCAGGCCAAGGATGTGAAGATGCTTGGAGCGTAAGTCAAGGAGGCCAGGTGATTCAAATCAGCCCGGATATTGCGGGATACTTATTGTAATTTGACTCGGGTTGCTTTCCATGTAACAACCGACTAGATTAGATTAAATGCAACTTGTAAGCCTAGGTCGTCAGCCTATATAAGGCGGCCAAGGGTGCCTTCTGAGGGAACGTTAACTCTTCGCATACCATACTAGCAATACAAACCACCAAAATAGAGGATGTAGGGTATTACTCTTCGGAGGCCCGAACCTGTCTAAACCTTCGTGTTCTCGTGATTACCTTCGAGTTCTTAATCTCACAATCCTCCCTGCCTACAAATATACCACTTGGGTAACCCCCTGGTGGACTGCCAGGCTACTAAATCCGATAGCCAAGAATCATAACCGATTGCATTCAGATCGAGAAGCGCCGATTGCCTAGCTTCCTAGGGAAGCCAGTGCAACTTCCCATGGAAGGTGAGGAACTCCTTATTTAATCGCTTTCTGAACCTCACTATTCCTTCTTTGCTATCACATGGCTCCTGGTGTCTGTCCGTTGCCTCCACCAACATCTCCCCCTAAGGACGGCACCATTCCTTACGTCGAAGCCGAAGCGACACAATGTCCATCCTTGACGCTCCCCCTCCCATCATCCCTGCCAGCCACCATGCTGGCGGGGAGATGTGGCGACTGCAGCATGATGATGGCGTCGTAGTGGAGGACTGGGCTGATAGGGCCCCGCACGCTCTGCAACACCTACGAGGGTCATCGCTAGTCAGCCGGGGAGTGGTGGGGGAAGCCATGCTGCCGTCGCTAGAATACCGCGACCCCCGTCTCCCGCCAGGCGCCGTTGCCACCTGAAGCTAGCGTGCAGTGGGTGGAGTGCCCTAGAGGCTGGGCCAGCAGTGCGGGGGTGTCCGGTGGCTGGCCGCTCAACCACTGATGTTAAGTGCGCCCGCCACATTGATTATCCCAGTGAGCGAGGGGTTCCTGTTGGACCCGTTCTTGCTCGACGGGCCAGCACTACACATGATCGTCGATGAACCATACTGGATGGCTCCATAATCCTATATACACCTGCCAAGAATAGCAAGTGTCACTTTGGTTATGTTGCCTTCTGTTTATCTTTGCTATGCTGTTGATTAGAAACTTTAGATTTTGGTTGGAACCCTAGTCCTCTTTGCTATGCTGTTATTTTTTGTTTGTAAGATCAATGAACTGTTTCCTTTGGATGGAAGATCAATACCCTATTTTCCTACTCTATTTTACTATATGTTTCATTTAATGTGATTGTACTTGGAATAGTGCATCGGATTTTGGAGAGGTTAAAAATCAATATGGGATGATTATTAATAAATAATGTGATTGTACTTGGAATATTGCATCGGATTTAATGCTATGAAATCCTTGCTCACCTTGCCAAAATTCAAACCAAGCATCTTTTTGTCAACAAAGGATCGAAAATGTTAGTCCGGCCTATTCACTTTTCCTAAACCATAAAATACATCCTCACCTCGCCAAGAAACACAATTGTACTCGTATGTTCTTCGAGGAGCCAGTTGCCATCCTCAAGAGGCACCCATTGCCTAGCTTCCCAGGGAAGCCGGCGCAACTTCCCATGAAAGGTGAGGAACTCCTTATTTAATCGCCATTTCCCCCACCATCGGCACTTCCCATGGAAAGTGAGAAACTCCTTATTTAATCGCCATTCCCCCCACCATCGGCGTCATCACCAGTTCCACTATGATCTCTTCCCCAATGCGCGCGCCTCACCCTAGCAGCCCGACCGATGCCATGAAACGATCCGTCTCCCCCTCAGCCCCTGCCTACTCTGGATCCTGGTCGCGCCGCCTCTGCCCCACTGGCTCCCCCTCGTGCATCGAGCGGTCCTCAGACGCCTCCTCCTCGTCATCGCACTCCCGTGGTGAGTTGTCGCCACGCTACTGCCGCGTCGCCACCTGCAACTTCACAGCAGTGGTATGGTGCTACATCTAAGCGGTGGGGTCATCCCGCTAAAACGACGCTTCCGCGTCGGGATCCTGCTCTGACGCTGGCGACCTCAGGTGGCCATTGCACTCATCATCAGGATCACGCTCCCACACCGCCAACCTCAACCCGCTGTCGCTCGCGGATGGTTGCCACAGAGACGCTGGGGGCTCCCCGGCTCATTCCCAACCTCCTCTGGTGGTGGGAGCAACTTCCTCCACCCCCGAGTCCTCATTACTGCCTCGGAAGTTGACCTTGATGGTGACCCTTCCAGCTGATGCGTTTGACTCCAACTCTGACTTCCAGACTGAGATAGACTCGTCTGACGACCGTCACTGCAGCTACCACATGCTCTTCCCTCGGGGCGACGCTCTGCGCGTCTTCCACCACGCTAACAACACCTTCGCGTGCCCCATCTGCCCCGGCATGAGGCATCAGTGGAGGATCCTGAATGAGGTCAAGGACCATGTCCTGAGGATGGCAAAGTTTGCACCCCTGAGGGGAGAGAACAAGAAGAAGTGGAGCTGCCACCGCGTCGTTGCCTGGAACGAGGGGTGGATGGAGTGAGCGTGCCGCGCCGATGGAAGATCAATGTTGTTATCTTTGCTAAGCTGTTAATTAGTAACTTTAGATTTTGTTGGAACCCTATCCATATTTGTTACACTGTTATCTTTTGTTTGTAAGATCAATGGAAATATCGATCCCGTATTTTCTAGTTCGAAGATCAATCCTCTTTTTTCCTGCTCTGTTTGCTCTCTGATGGGACATCAGCAAGAATCAGTCATCTTCCTTGGTGCTTTGGTTTTCCCTGGTCATGATGCTACGTCATAGCCTGCCATGCCATGTCTTGTCATGTGTTTATTTACTCTTATCCCACCGCACCACAACTGACTACAAACAATGGCTATCTTGTACTGTGTATTTAGAAACAAATGACTATCTTCCCTCGTTGGCTTTTTGAGTGGTTGAAAATTAATATGTGATGAAAATTTACTCCATCCTATTTACTTTTTTGATAACATATCATATGTTTGTACCTCACCAAGAATCGCTATTTCTGATCATTGTGCCGATGATGTATTGTCACTTTGGTTTTCTCTCAAAACCAAGGAAATCCTTGATCACCTTGCCAAAATTCAAACTATTTTTCCAACAAAGGTTCAAACATTTTAGTCCATCCTATTCACTTTTCCTCTAACGGATGATACGTCTGTACATATTTTTCCCAAAAATTGTAACGAATTCTAATTTGTACCCAAGGATTAACATGGCAACCGTCCACGTTCCAGCACCGTGTAATGTCACATCCTCCACGTCCACGCAGCCGGTCTTCCTTAGTTCTCATGTAGGCATGGTTACTTGAAACTAATTTATGCTATTCCCTCATTTAATTCCCAATGGGTCATTCTCCTACTTGCATGCCTCTAGAAACCAAGATGGATCAAATTTTATGTTTCATTTAATGAGAATGTAGTTGGAATAGTGCATCCATTTTTTGAGAGATTGAAAATCAATATGGGACGATTATTAACAAATAATGTGATCCTCTTTGGTTTTCTCTCAAAAGCAAGGAAATCCTTTCTCACCTTGCCAAAATGCAGACCAAGCATCTTTTTCCCAACAAAAGATCAAAAATGTTAGTCCGGCCTATTTAATTTTTTGATAACAGATCATACATCTGATTGATGCTAATATAATGCATAAGAAGAACATACAAATCTTTATTTCATGTATTACAAAAGGGTTAATGTAGCATAAAAGTTTACATAACATCTTCATGATTTATCTTGCAGTGAGAGCACTAACAGAAAAGGATTAATGTTGCATCTTTCCCTTCTAGGATGATTCCATTACGTTGAGGTGGTGTTGGATGTCGGTCCTTAGCACCTCCAACGCCCTGACGAACACCAACAGCTCGTCCACCCTAAAAGCTTCCACGTCCACCTCCCACCAGTTCTATTTTCCCACGCTCGTTTGAGCCGCCAAGATCTTTGATCATGCGACAGCCTGGCGTGCCCTTTCCACCTCGGCCAGGAAAGTGGTCTCCTCCGCCTCATGCTTCATTCCATCAACCCAAGCAGCGGCCTACCCCGCAGTTTCAGAACAAGCTAGAGATGGCGAGCTATGGATCTCGGGAAGGTAGGTGCGGAGGATGGAGTCGGCGGTGGGTGCTCCGTAGGCTTTTGGCTCGCTGGTAGGGGAGAACACGATGACAACAATGTGGGCGCTAAACTCCTAGGAGAGGTCTTTTGCCATGGAGAAGAGTGTGTTCATGCGCTCTGAGAAGCTTGTCTGGCTTTGAGCCATGTTGGTGGATTTGGGCATGAGGACGAGAAGCTCGTCGGGTGGTAGTGGAGATTGGAAAGATGCGTGGAAGAGAGCAGAGGCAGCAAACAACAAGGGATTTCTTTTGTGCCTTAAATAGGGAGCAGAGTATAGAGGACTATCAGCTTATATAAGAAGATACACAACGTAAGTTCCTCTGTTCTAAAATAGTAATGAACAAACCATGACCATTCTTATTAGATCACATTCTTAAGTACACATACATGACACATCCCCACAGATCCATACTCGTACAGTGGCACAGGCGCACAAACACACAACAACGAAGCCATAAGAATTTTAAATACTAAACTGGTGCACTATCACCAGGCACCAACAGGCTAAAACCACTGATCGAGACAATACAAATAAAGTCATCTGTGTTAAATGAAAGTGTTACAACACACAGATGCAAGGATCGAACATGGTCATGGCAACGAGGAGACAACGGACATGGTCATGGAGACGGATATGGCATAAGCTTATTCTGGCATACTTGCAGCAGCATGGAATGTAGCAAAACAAGGTTCACCGTGGAGATAGTCCCGCAATGCATGATGCCTGGCCCTCAAGTCTAGGGTAACATGACCCGAGCAACCAATGCCAGAAGCATGTTGCAGGATGTCCTGAATACGCCACGTCCGGTAGGCAAGAAAGCAATAAGGGCACACAAAGCAACCATTGCGAAGCACACTAGTGTAACCATGGTCCTGCAGCCAAGCGAACTCAAATTTCTTCAACTCCTCTATTTCATCCTCGTTCGCTTCTTCCATGTCGTACAGATCATATGGATCAATGAAGCCTGGCTGCTACGGAGGTGGCACATCATCAAAGTTGCCTTCTCCGTTTGCTTGACCAGCCTTCCTCCTACAGACACTTATCAACAGAACTAGAACTTATGAGCAATGACCACAAGCAATGATGGTAACCTATAAACAAGATGCGGAAGCTATGAGCTCACCTCTCACGGGGTGCAGAACCCAGTAGGTCGCCTAGCACTCCTATTTATTGAAGCACCATGACCGATCAACAATGCAGTGTACCTTCTCCCAGCTCATGCCTCACAGGATTACAGTAGCCATGAAAATACGTTGGATGCTCAGAATACATAGGCCTACATGATCAGGAATCCTACCACAAGTATAGGGTGGAATATGCAGGCTTTCATTCATGGGTAGGCATGCGAAATATTCGGCGAGTACATGAGTGCACTTTGGTTAGGATAAAAAGAAGGAAAATCTTGACATCGACATGAGATAAAAAAAACAGACGTGTAGGCATTATAGTTGGAGAAAGCAGCTGTTCCCCTTTCTGGTCAGTTCACTGAAGCGTGGGCCTCTTCCAGATATTCATCTACCGCCTATGTTGTATGCAAGAGGAAATTCACCTAGCTTCGCTGACAACTAGATCCGATAAGAGTGCACAAACTTGTTAGGGACCCCGCAACAAGTGTAGCTTACCAAATTTTCATTTCGCGCCCAGGAACTTGAAAGCAGGATCTTTAAATTTTGTATTTGCTCACCTCCTGCAAATAATAAAAACATGGCTACCGCAGTTCTGTTGGAATACGAGGTAGGCTATGCTAGTGCAAAATAAAATTTCTACCACGTAAACCAAGAAAACTGCCGTATATGGATCACGGGATTACCACTCGACGCACTGGTGCGGAAGATGTAGAATCACGTCGGGGCAGCGAAGTTGAACACGCGTAGTCGATCACGTCGATGTCGAGCAGCTCCTCAACAACTCGTCCACATGCACCGACGTCCTTCTCGTGTCGCGGCTCGTCAAGCTCGTTGTCGACTCGTCAGGCTCCTCGTCGGTTCATCAAGCTCTCGCGCGACAGCTCGTCCAAGTGCTGCAGATGCAACACCTCCAAGGTATCGACACGTGCAGGGAGGTTGTGTTGCAAACCGGACTGCTAGGTCCGCGAGATGCAACAAGGCAAGGGCGTGGAGGGCGGCGGCTGCTGCTCAGCCAAAAGGGTTAAAACCCTAGGGCACCCCCTCCCCTCTATTTAGAGGGGTTGCTGATGGGCCTCTGGGTCCGAGGCCCATTAGTACTCCTAAACCTGGTCCAATTTAGATCATATCCGAATTGAGCTTCCAGCCCCTTAAGTGTGTGACCCTATAGGTTCATATGCGTATAGACATGGCCCGAGTACTCCTACTCGGCCAATAGTTAGTAGCGGCGTCTAGCAAGAGTGTTAACTCCTATACGCACATGAAGATCATATCAGACGAACCATCACAACATCATGTACATGCTATTCGCTTTGCCTCACGATATTTGGTCCAGCTCCAAGCTGACCACTATTTCTCGATTCTGTGATTCAGAATCCCTTTGTAGGTTAACTCTTAATCTTACGTAGCATGGCCATGCATTTCTTGATCCGATCACTTGATGGGCCCAGAGATATCTCTCTCAAGTAGAGAGGGGCAAATCCTGTATTGACTAACCATGCCTCACAGCATGTTTCTTGACAAACCCGAAAGCTACCTTTATAACTACCCTGTTACGGTGTAGCGTTTGCTAGCCCCTAAGTAGGTCGATCCACAGCTTGGGTACATGCAACAATCTCAGGTCTAAGGACAAAGCGTACATGTTGTGTAAAGAGAGAACCACTTCTTGTGTTGGGTCAGTCCTAGCACATGTCTCCACATACGCCTACATTATTAGTTTGACATCTCCATGTCCATGACTTTTGAAACATAGTCATCAACTAATACATGTACTAGTCTAATATTCATGTGTGTCCTCACATGAACTCCGACTAGGGACACCTTTAGAATAACCATACAAGTAAAGAGTTTCACATACAATTCACATAATTGCAAATCAATTCAAGTAGCCTTTAATGGATATTCAAGGAACACAATATAAATCATGGATACAAATGGAATATCATCATCTCTATGATTGCCTCTAGGGCATACCTCCAACAAGTTCCCCTCCAAACTCCCACCTTGTATTTCCAAAATTAGCACTCTCCTTTCTACTGGCTCTAAAGTGCAATTAGATCTGCAGTGGCGGCTGACCTCAGCGGCTGTGGGGTACCTCAGCAGTGGTGGCAAGATCCACAGGTGGTGGGCATCAAGGTGCGGCATAGTTGGCGGCACTCTTACCGTGTGTTTGCTTTTGGGGTCGAAGTGGGTTGGGATGGGTTTGACCCATGTTTGGTTGCAAATGAGTGTGGGTTGGAGCCAACCCTCATCGGTATATTCCCTTTAGATCTAGGTTCAGGTCATCCCACCAAAACAAAGGGACCGCGCTGACCTAGTGAAAAGGCGTGCGGCTCCGTCTCGCCTGCGCGTGAGAGGAGGCACTGGCGCGCTTGCCGTCGGGCAGGGAGGAGGCACTGGCGCACTTGCCGCCAGGCCAGGGAGGTACGCCGGCGGCCAGGGAGGAGCGCTGCCGAGCTGGGAGGAGTCGGGTCGGAGAGGAGACAGGGCGGGGAGGTGCGCCGCCAGGCCAGGAGGTGCCGAGATGGGAAGGAGCGGGACGGGGAGGTGTGCAGGGTGGGAAGGTGAGCCGCCGAGTGGGGAGGAGCGCCGCCGGGGTGGGGAGTTGCGCCGCCAAGGCAGGAAGGTGCGCCACCGAGCCAGACAGGGCCGGGGCGGGGAAGAGCAGACGCGGGAAGGTGCATCAACGGGCAGGGAGGAGCACCACCGGGCGGGAGGAGGTGGCTAGTGGCACCAGGGTGAGAGGGGGCGTGCGGGAGCAGCCAGGAAAGGCGGTGCGCATGTAGAAGATGGGAAGGGGAAAAAAGAGAGAGGATGACAGGTGGGCCCCACAGCTGACATCTGGGGCCCACAACTAATGGTTTTAAAAGGACATCCATCCTAACCCTCTCAACCTCCTCAACCAAACACAGGACTGGATCCAACCCATCCCTCTTCACCTCTCTCATCCAAACACGAGATGGGTCGGCTCCAACCCAACGCACATCGTCCCAAAACCAAACACATGGTTGGAGGAACATCTCAGAGTGTTGGGGATAGATCCCCAGTACCCACAAGGAAGGGAGAAGTTGGACTCCTACTAGGGTTCCCTTGTAATCCTACTAGGACTCATCCCATGTAAGCCTACTAGGACTCCTCCTTGTAACCGACTAGTAATCCTGCCCCCTGGAGTATATAAAGGAGGGCAGGGGTACCTGAATCGGAAGCTCACCTAAGCTCAACACCCAAGCGCAGGGCACAATATACAACACCCCAAACAGGATGTAGGGTATTATGCTACTCTTGTGACCCAAACCTGTATAAATTCGTGTCTTGTGTCCTCGCTTTTACCTTCAAGCTCCAGGTCTGGCGAACCCCAACTGACCAATCTACTACCTCGGGTACTCCCTTGGTAGGTTGCTGGGTATAAAACACTGACACAGAGTCCTTGCAGCGGCTGCGCCTATGCTTGTGTAGCTGAGCAGTTGAGCGAGGATGTCGCACAAGCACCGGCTGCCCCATCCAACCATACGCTACTACATCTTCAAGCTCCACAAGTGAGAATCTCATTTCTTCTCTCTGTAGTCCCCTCCATTTTTCTAGATCTACATATGCTTCACCAAAGAGCACTCTGCTCAAGTTTATTTCTGTCTAGAGTGGAGCCTAGTTATGCCTAGATGCGGCCACGACCCCCATGCTGTTGGAGTATTTCTTTAGCGAAAAGTAAATTTCTCGGTGTATTGTGTTAGATTTGAGATCCTTCTCTTACCTGGCCACTTTAGATCTATCTACAAGGCCTGCATCTGCATTTATATGGTCATGGTGTCGTACATATATCTATGGGCCCACTAGAAGTTTTGGACAATCCCAAATATGGGGTTGGACACTGAGACGCATCTGAAATGGAGACCATAGCACATGGTGGCGTAGTCTACATGGAAAGATAGGAACTAGTCGAGGATTAGGAAAGTATTCATTAGAATAAGAGTAGAACTCCTCTAGTCATATCCGACTAGTATTCTTGTATTCAATCGACTTGTAACCCTACCCCCTAGATATATAAGGTGAGGCAGGGACCCCCTCCAAGGCAATTCGATCTAACCAATACACAGGATGTAGGGTATTACGCTATTCAGTGGCCAGAACCTGTCTAAATCATGTGTTTGCATCCACCTTCGAGTTCTTGATCTTGACGAGCCCCATCAACCAATATACTACCTTGGGCACCCCCCTCGGTAGGTTGCCGGGTCTAAACACCGACAGCTGACACGCTGGGTAGGGGATCTCGCCGAGATTCCGCTGGCGAACTCGATGGCACAAGTCATCATCAAGCCCGTTTTTGCTTTAGAGGAAGGTGCAAAGTTCGTCTTCGGCTCCTGGGTGTGTGTCGCAGATGGCGCTGGAAGTTTCCAATGCTACATTGCACCGGCCTTAGAGAAGAAGCCATCAACCTTGAAGCTCCAACGCAAGGTGCTAGAAGATCTCATCGACAATTTTGACAAATTTTCAATCTCTGACTCGATCAGAGGTTGGAGGGATGAGTCTGAGTACAACTCGACTTCGCTCTCCAATCGATCTAGCTCGTGTGAGCCGGCACTGGAGCCATCGCACAAGTCGAACTAGTCCCAAGCTCTACTCCCGTTCGGACTTTGCAACGCGACCACTGTCTATCAGGTGGCCACAACAGGGTCTAGTAATCACATTTACCTTGACTATTACTCGAATTTGGATGATGAGACGCCTTTATTAGGCCCACAACAGGGTCTAGTAATCACATTTACTCCACAAGGTAGATTCGTCTACTGGTCCAACATGAAGCTGCTAGCTCTGGCCAAAGATGACGATTTGTGCCTCATCACGGCAATAGTCGGATGCCAAGTCATATCACCAACGACCCTCCACACAGATTAGCTGGAGGCGCCAGACCAAGTCAAGTTGAAGGTGCCAGACCAAGTCAAGCCATAGGTGCTAGACCAAATCAAGCTGGAGGTGCTAGAGCAAGTCAAGCTGGAGGTGAAGGAAGCCGGGCAGGACCATCGGGAGTCCGTGGCCACCGAGGCGGTTGCCCAGAACCTGAACACCCCATAGAAGACATCCGCCACAAGATCTACTCCAACCGCGATGCTCGCACGATCATCGACCGTAGGCGTCGTGAACGCGAGGAAGAAATCGATCACCCAGGAGATGACATTAACGAGTTCCCTTCCTTCTCCTGATGTGTGAGGAGGACAATTCTACCCGAAAAGTTCAATCTCCCGGGGATCACCAAGTACAATAGCATGCAAGAGCCGGTGCAATTGCTCCGGTGTTATTCACTGGCAGTACAGATTGCTGGCGGCAACAACGACACCAAAGTAGTCTACTTCCCCATCTGCATGGAGGCAGCACCACTGACATGGCTTGAGTCGCTTGCAAAGAACTCCATTGACTCGTGGGAGGACTTGAAGAAGGCGTTCACCAGAAACTATGCCGGTGCAATACAGCACCCCAGCAACAGAATCGACTTGTCCTAGATCAAATGATAACAAGGTGAAGGATCGGGAAGGCGACCAGAGGGGGTGGAATGGGAGCCGATTCAAATTTTCTCAAAGAACCTTAGCTAAAATCCCAAACCCAACCACAAACCTCTCTTCTAACAAAATCAAATCCACTAAGCTATGCACGAGCTAATGGACCTAGGAATGATGCTAGGAGCCCAAATTGAGAGTAGCGGAAGCAAGATAGAGTCCAAACAAGTGTCAGAAGAAGGACTTCGAAAAACAACACCTCTGTGCAGAAAAATCCGAACAAACCTTTGGAAAATTCTTGATTTTCGGAGATTTCCAGAGAAACCTTCGAAAACTTTCGGAGGTCCGTAAATTTGCAGAATCTTCCGAAATATTCTGTAATTCCAGAAATTAGCCTTCGTGAGGAGGGAAGAAAAATCCAAACCTCGATCAAACAACCTCCAAAAATCACAAATTTTGAACCATAGACTCACAACAACATACCAAAGGTATTCCCAAAGTTTCATGTTGAAAAGCTCATGAATTGGTCACAAGATTCCATGGATTTGGAGAAGGGCACAAGAAGGGGAATTTTGTGAAATCTCAAAATCTGAGGTGCTTGTGCATAGGTTTGCTGGGGGATCATCCTAGATGTTCTTGCACATGTCCTAGCACCGATTTTCCCCAACAAAAACACCCCAAAACGCTGCTAATCGTGAGATCCAAAAATTCACCCAAAAATGCTCCGAAAATAGGGAAAAAGATAAATTTCAGATCTTGAGAAGGAGAAGCAATTGAGCACGAAATTGGTTCTTGGATTACTCCACCATGTCTGGTTACAAGCCAATCCTAAGCACAAACAAAGCTTGGATGGCAAAAATATCAACACAAACATCCAGTCCACTCTCTCCCTCTCACAAACAAATGAGTAGACCACCACCAAAACAACCAAAGGGATGGCTACCCCAACCAGCCATCTCTCATATATATCGTCACTTGGTTATTTCAAAAGTTGCCATTACATCAAGCATACAACTCCAAACACCCTAGGGGCAAAATCGTCCAACTTTTTCTTCGTTCATTGGATGGACCCGGTGCCTTCACGACTTAGCTTCGCCTCAACGCAAGCTTCGTGATGGTGCCACGCATCCTCCGACTCGACGCTGTCCAGCTGCACCAGACTCGTCCCCCGGTTTTGAGGCCAAACCGGTTAAACCCTCTTGCACACCTCGCAGGCATGACTCATCCCCGGTTTTGAGGCCAAACTGGTCAAACTCTCTCGCACGCCGCGCACGACTTGACTCACCGATGTTGACACGTGTCCAGCCTCCGCCAAGCCTTTGATGCCTCTAAGTCTTTCGCTCCCAGCTCCCGGGCCGCCTACTCGACTTGCCTCCATCTTGCTTGACTCGACCAACGCCATCTCCAACACCGTCTGTGTTCTCTTGCTCTTCCGTGCACCATGTGGATCACCCATGACTCCGCCTGGACTCCTTGGGTCCCTCGGTCCAAGCCTACTCGTGTCCACCCTTCACAGCCCTAGTACATCGGCATGAACCTTTCGCTTGACCTTCACCTCATGCCATCGACCGCCATGTCGCATCCTACACCTGCACATCACAAGTCAAGAGACACAACATACAATATATGATTTACACAAACACCACAAAACAACACACACAACACATCCGGTTAGCCGTTAGCATAATCATGCACATATGAAATATGGACTCAACCGGTAAAGCCTCAAATCATCTAGTCAATCACTCATCACAAATAGACCAAGGCACATGTCAACTTTGTCTCTCACAAGGCGAGACTCTACGAAGCTACATACGTCGCTTCTTTGACAAAAAAACCACAATCTTGGATGTCACAAAGAACGACATCATCGACTGCTTCCAGAATGGCCTCTTCGACCTCCAGATGTTTCAAGACTTCGGAAGGAGGCGCCTGAGCAGCATCAAATCCTTGAAGGTCATGGCTCAGAACTGGGAAGATGAGGAAGACAAGGAGATCGAGAGGTTCGAGTCTAACCGCAACAAGGGCTAGAACAACAATAACAATATCAATGGCAACGACCACCGCAATGACAAATATCGTAACAATCGCCCCAACAACAACAACCAGAGTAACTACTTGGGAAGTCAGAACAAAAAGCCCAAGCCAGACAACATAGTTGCGGCAATGCAGGTCTCGTCCAAGAACGGTGGCAACAAGAACTCGTATAGGCCCTCGTTCAATAAACTCCTGCAGAAATAGTGCTCGTGGCACCCGTACCATAAGCACTTTGTGTGGGAGTACTTCAGCCTGTGCAGAGCTATGAAGGATGTGCCGGAGCCATCTGGAGCTAAAGATAAGGGCCAGGCCAAGGAGGATGAAGACAATGGGGAGAACGGAAAATTCCAAAACCCGTCAAACATGATCAACATCATCTTTGACAGGCTCACCACCAAGCGATCCCAAAAGCTTACCTTAAAGGAGATTATGTCCATTGAACCCGCGATGCCTACCTTCCTCAAATGGTCGGAGGTGCCTATTACCTTCTCCAGGGAGGATCAGTGGACTAGTTTCTTAGATCCAGGGTGCTATCCTCTCGTCCTGGATCTGTGGTCACAGGCTCCAGACTCACTAAAGTACTCATCGATAGTGACAGCGGCCTTAACATCATGTCACCAAGACACTTAGGAAGATGGACCTTGACGTCAGTGATATGGTCAACCCCCACGAACTCTCCATTCTACAGCATCGTCCCAGGCAACGCGGTTGTACCCCTCAACCAGGTGGTTTTGCCAGTTACCTTCAGGACCAGAGAACACCACTAGACGGAGTACATCAGATTTGAGGTGGCTGATTTCAAAACATCGTATCACACCAACCTTGGAAGACCAGCCTTGGCAAAATTCATGGCCATCCCGCATTACGTGTACTTAGTACTCAAAAATACCAGGACCAAAGGGAGTACTGTCCCTATGTGGAGACTTGAAAAGATCATATGACTTCAACACGGAAGCTGTGGAACTCACAACGACTACTCAAGTGCCAAATTCAATGATGCAAGTTGCAGCATCCAAGAAGCTATCCAGCAAAGAACTTGAGATACCAGAGAAGAATTTGGGGGCAGCCAAGGTCAAGCTAGCGAAAGAATTCAACATCAAAGCTATTGACCTTGACACCGGTGATAGCTCCATGACAGCCCTAATAGGAACAGGGCTGGATCCTAAATAAGAAAGGGCGCTCGTCAGATTCCTTCAGGCCAACCATGTCATCTTTGCATGGAAACTAGCGGATATGCTAGGGGTGCCCAGGGAGTTGATCGAGCACTCACTTAATGTCGATCCAAAAGCTACGCAGATTTGCCCAAGATAGAAGGGAAGTTATCAAAGCGGAGCTGGCCAAAGTACTCGCAGAAGGCTTCATCAAAGAAGTCTTCCACCCAGAGTGGCTCACCAATCTTGTCTTGGTCAAGAAGAAGAACAACAACGAGTGGCAGATGTGCGTCAACTACACCGACCTCAACAAGCATTGTCCAAAGGATCCCTTCGGGCTCCCGAGGATTCATCAAGTCATCGACTCTACAGCTGGTTGCACCCTACTCTATTTCCTTAATTGCTACTCGGGGTATCACCAGATAGCTCTCAAAGAAGAGGATTAGATCAAGACTACATTCATCACCCCGTTTGGAGCTTTCTGCTACACAACAATGTCATTCGGGCTGAAGAACGCTAGTGCCACGTATGAACAGGCCATCTAGGAGTGCTTCAAGAAGCAGCTCCACCCCAATGTCGAGGCATATGTGGATGGCATGGTTGTAAAGACAAGAAATCCAAATGACCCAATTGTGGATCTAAAAGAAACTTTTTGCAAGTCTACAAAAGTTCTGGTGGAAGCTGAACCTGATAAAGTGCACTTTCTACGTGCCGTCCGGGAAACTAGTTGGGTTCATCATCAGTCACCAAGGAATTGAAGCTAACCCCAAGGAGATCTCTGCCATCACTGATATGCATGCTCCACCAAGCATCAAGAACATCCAGAAGCTGACTGGATGTATGGCGGAGCTCAATAGATTCATCTCAAGGCTTGGAGAATGGGGCCTACCCTTCTTCAAACTACTCAAGCGGCAAGACAAGTTCCAATGGTTCGAGGGGGCTGACAAGGCTCGACATCAACTCAAAGACTTCTTATCCAAGCCACCGATCCTCACTACTCCAACTCCAAATGAAGATCTGCTGCTCTACATCACCGTGACCACTCACGTCGTCAGCACGGCGATCGTGGTCGAAAGACCAGAACCAGGCCATGTATACAAAGTACAGAGGCCCATCTACTTCGTCAGCGAGGTGCTCTTAGATTCCAAGACTAGGTATCCACCGGTCCAGAAGCTGCTCTACGCAATACTACTCACCTCGTGGAAGCTACGATATTACTTCCAAGAACACAAGGTTCCCGTCATGACCGACTTCCCTTGGGAGAAATTCTCCACAATCGAGATGCCATGGGCAGGATCTCGAAGTGTGCGGTTGAACTCGGAGCATTGTCCCTAGAATTCAAGTCCTAGACTACAATCAAGTCTCAGGCTCTAGTCAATTTCATGGCAGAGTGGCGGGAGAATCAACTACCAACACCAACGGAGCACCCAGAGCATTGGTCATGTACTTTGATGGGTTACTCAAGCTCGAGGGTGCCAGTGCTAGAGTATTCTTGATATCCCCCAAAGGCAAACAACTCAAATATGTCCTACAAATCTTCTAGGAAGCATCCAACAACGAAGCTGAATATGAAGCACTTTTGTACAGGCTCCGCCTGTCAGTCTCACTGGGAATCAAGCGATTGTTGGTCTACGACGACACACTGGTGGGGGTCAATCAAGTCAACGATGAGTGGGGCCATCACAAGGAGAACATTGATGCATACTGTCTTGAACTGCACAAGATGGAGAATAAATTCTCTGGTTTGGAGTTCCATCATGTCATCCGTGACAGCAATGTAGCCTTGTACATCTTATCCAAGCTCAGATCTACTCGAGCTCAAGTACCAGCAGGGGTTTTCATCCATGAACTATGCAAGCCATCCATTGCAGAGCCGGCACCATCTCTAACCACTAACCCTGGTCCATCAGAGCCTAGTCGGGAGGTTATGATGATCGACGTAGACTGGAGAGCTCCCTTCATCGACTACATCAAAGAGCACAAGTTACCTTCAGACAAGGCAGAGGCAAAGCAAGTCTTACAGTGTAGCAAAAACTATGTTCTTGTCGGGGACAAGCTCTATAGAAGAGGCGCAATGTCAGGAGTGCTCATGAAGTGCGTCTCATAGCAAGACGACAATGACACACTGGAGGAGATCTATAAAGGCATTTGCGGTAACCACGCATCCTCATGGACAATTGTGGGCAAATCTTATTGCAATGATACCCTTATTGCAACAATTTTGAGGTGTTGCTTTAGGCGCAAAACCTTGTAGTGATCAACTTGCCTTATGTTCGGGAACTTAGCCTTTAAGTCTTCTTAGAGGAATACTCACTAAAGATGAGCACGAATGGACATCATGGGTGATGAGGACATCACCTACTCGGATACAACCACATTAGTAACTTTTGACTCAAAGGTGAAGCAATTCTTTACCATGATTGTATTTGATACATTTGATGAACTGATGTTGCACCATGATGTGTGTTCGTTGTCAATTTCAGAAATATATACGTGGATCAAAAATAGTGTTAAACAGACATGGAAGGTATGGAGGACCAAATAAGTAGATTGGGGCCAAGTCCAAGCCCAACGTCCTCCACCAGGTCACCACGTCACTTTTGGCCCAAGGAAAGAAAGAGATCCAATCCAACACGTTTTGGCGCTGGATTCGGACTGCAGCTCTACCCCAATTTGCAACGGCCGCCACGACCTCATCCGGACTCTGTTTTGAGCGTTCAAGTACTCATTGGAATCCTTATGAAGTCTATTTTCATATGGATCTAGACTCATATCCATATCTGTTCTGAAGCGGCCGCAATCATCGAAATACTACCAAGAGGTTTTCTGTCCAAAGGTGCTGGTTGCCTTATTTTGGCCCAATGGGCTGTGTATCAAGTTGGGTCCATTAGGGACATGTCCTAGGTATTAATAAGGATTAGAGCCGCCACAAACAGATTGGGTTTTATTTTGTTGAAAGTTTAGCCATTGCTACTTCCTTGTAGACGCGTGTGTCGACTAGACCATCCGTTCTACTCGATTCAGAACCCCAACTTTATGAGTTCAGATTAGTTTTCATCTCCATATTTGCAATTGAGTTGCTTGTTCTACTTTTTCTTGCTTGTTCTTCGATTGCTTGCAGAATGAGTGCCCTAGTGGTCGGGTGACGCGCTTCACAAGATCGCGGCAATCATTGCAGGTGGTGTATCGGTTGCTAAGGCGCAGCTTGGAAGGTTGTAGTTGGGTCGTGAACATCATCTCCATCGACCGATCGAGTTATCCATGCCTCTCTCACCGAAAGATCGGGAATCAACCCTAGCGGGTTCATATCAGTGGGCCCCTTGGGCTGATCGGTTTAGGGTCCTTGGGTCGATCAGCCTAGACCCTTTCTGGGTCCTCTGGCCTTTCGTCTTTCTCTGAGTCATCGTTGATTCTAGGCCTCATCTAATTATGCTTAAGGACCTGTTTGGGAGCACTCCACCTCCAAAAAATCAGCTCCACTCCACCAGCTCCACACTTTTTCAGCTCCACTCCAACTCCAGAAAATCATGGAGCTTAGGTACGTGTTTGGCTGATCGCAGTGCTCCAGCTCAAAAAAT
Source organism: Setaria viridis (assembly GCF_005286985.2). NCBI lineage: Eukaryota > Viridiplantae > Streptophyta > Magnoliopsida > Poales > Poaceae > Setaria > Setaria viridis. The sequence goes on along the minus strand of NC_048264.2, from coordinate 22,888,627 downwards.
ATGGGAACTTATTGTGAATAGTCTATTTTACCCTTTGTGAATGGACCCACATGTCATTGTCCTCTCTTTTCTCCCCCACCACTTCCTCTCTCTCCTCTCTTCATGCCTGGTGGTGACCAGCCGGAGCACAATCCCGACCATCTCAACATGGGCACATTGGCCGGCCGGCAGGCCTGGTGCGCAGGAGGCGGTGCCGTACGCCGGGCAAGAGGGTGGCGAGGCCCGGCGCGCATAGGGTAGTACGGTCCGCGGGGCGAGGGGGCGGCGTGGTCCGCCGAGCCAGGCGCGGCGTGGCCCCCCGGGCAGGGGCGGCACGGTCCGCCGGGCGAGGGGGCGGCGCGGTCAGCCGGGCGAGGGGGCGGCGCGGTCAGCCGGGCAGGGGGCGGCGAGGCCAGGTGCGCAGGGGTGGCGAGGACCGCCGGGCAAGAGGGTGGTGCGGTCTGCCAGGGAGGGGGCGGCGAGGCCCGGCGCGCAAGGGTGGCGTGGTCCACTGGGCAGGGGGCGGCAAGGCCCAGCGCGCAGGGAGCAGCGCGGTGGAGCGTGGGAGGTCAGGGGTGGCGCGAGGAAGAGGATAGTCCGTGTGAGTCTCACTAAAATAGAAACGAAGGGGTAAGTTGTGTAACCAATGGCAATGGTGGGTAAATATCCACCAACTCCATGAGAAGATCTGAAAAGGGGTTTTTTGGAGCACCTCTTGAGGTACTCCACAAAAAACGTGAATCTACCCCCTGCTCCACATTTTTCCTGGAGCCGGAATTGCTGGAGCTAGACGTGTTTGGTTGCGAGATTTTTGGAGCTGATGGAGTGGAGCAATTTTTCCTAGAGTGGAGTGCTCCCAAACAAGCCCTAAATATATATATAGGCCAAATTCCTGCGAAAACATAATATCCTCCAAAATGCAAGGCATATGCGGAAACGGCCCGATTATTAAACATGATCAATGGTTATGATATTATATTCATGCCATTATTAAAGATAAATAGGGGTAAAAGTGTGTCATTAACGAGCACCAACAATCCCATAGCAAGGAACTCTAACTTCGGACTCCCCCACTACAAGTACAGATCACGCGTGCAAGAGATGCACCACAAAGCAAGTGGCGGCGAAGAAACCAAGGCTTGTAGAAGAGTAGTAGACAACCCATATATCAATGATCACTAATCCAGTGCGGGATCTCCTAGGTGATGCATCCATGAAGGGAATGACACCGAGCATTATCATTGCATGCCTAGAATCCTAGGCAGAGCCCTCCTAGAATGAAGGATACGGAGAGGAGGCACATCGACAACGCTTCCAAGGAAGTGAATGGAGCCCAAGGGCATCACCATCATCGGCTCCGCCAGCTGCCAGCCATTTCTTTCTCCAAGCGCAACACACTTCACCCCCACAAGGGGCAGCACCTTCAACACACTTGCAAGCATCGCTACACACGTTGAAATCCAACGCCCGTGGCCTCCATACGGATTCCTGCATAGCCACTAATGTCATGCCGCACACACGCGAGGCCGCCATCACTTGGCCCAAGCAAACCTCCTCACTCTCACAGAACCACCGCGACCACACCCACATGCATGCATCTGCACTCCGCTGCTTTAGCGGCTAGATCTGGTCACTAGAGTGACGAATCAAGCCACCAAGTGCCTGGATCCGGTGACTGCTTGGCTGGTGAGCAATCGCCTTTCCTCCAGCCACATGACATGCTCCATGGGGTAAGGGCACAACTAGGAGAAAATATGCCTCGCTGTTGCCATCCTAGTGCCCGCATGGACTTCTGACGGTGCCTCACGTAGTGGTGGAGCCGTGGGAAGGTAGGAGGTCCGGTGGCACGACGTGCTATCACCTAGGAGGGCATCATACTATGAGCTAAATAATCGCAGCTATTGGTTACCACCCACCTGTATAGACTATTTTGATGCACACAAGCAACATAAAAGGCATATCAACTGAACTGTTTTCATAAATGAATTAAAACCTTCCAAACTAAACTGAGAGTGTGTTTAGTTGAGCTTTTTAAAGCCAACCACAAGGGTTGGCTCCCTCCCAAAGCCACAGCAAAAAGCAGCTTTTGGCTAGTACAAATGTCACTGCATCGTTACCCCTACTTTCACCTGTTGTGGCTTCCAACTTTTCACAAAATTACCCACCTTCCACTGGTTATGTAGCGTACCGGTTCATTTATTTCCCTTCTTTCCCGTCTGCGGCATCTTTCCCCGTCGCAAGATCCTCCCGTCGGCACTGTCCCGCGACCTCGCCGATGCGAGCTCCGCCACGGCCTCGACCTCTCCTTCCTGACCACGCAGGCAAGCCCCAAGCCGTGCACGCACAGGCTCCGTTGCCACCACAAGGACGCGGGCTCCACCTTGGCCACGCGGGCGCGGCCCCTCCTCCTCTACGCGGTTGGAAGAAGAAGAAGCAACCGTGCCCACCCCGCCAGCCGAATCCACCCACCTCCGGCCATCCCCTCCAAATCACTTCCACCCACACCTCCCTGATATCCATATCTTCGTCCTCCACAACTGCTAGCCGCTGCCATGGCTTGGGCAACCAGGAATTGAAGATCCCTATGGCTACCATTGTTACCCACTGTCAACCTCCGCCCCATCGCTGAACTCCTTCCTCCGGCCACCTCTTGCTCCACCTAGGTACTCAAATCGGCTCGCTACAATGCACTGATTCTTTTGGTATAGGTCTCATCATCGGATCCCTCGCCACTAGTGAGGAATTGCTAGTCAGAGGCTAGCCTTGACTCACCCTTGATTGGTCTGGGTGCCTATTGACCTCCGGACTGCCCATCGATGCAGGCCACGGAGGACGACCAGCTCGTCGCGGCCACAAGGGGGAGATGAACGAGGAGAGACAGTGACTGCGGAAGGAGCAGGAGGCCTTCGATTCCTCCCGATCAATTCATGGCAGCGCATAGGAGAGAAGAAGGGAGGGAGAAATAAAAGGAATGAGAGGCTGACATATTAGGCCCACATGAAACCAGGACCTTAACATCTAAAACATGAACACATCGTAGTAAAGGTTAGAAGCACAACCAGCAGCAACGTTATGCGATGACCCAACCATGAGAGTCGGGGATGAAGCTGGGGGTGCAAACGCCATAGTTGTACTAGCTCATAGGAGATCGCATCGACCCTCTGGCCAGAAACGACAACAATAGGATGGCAGCAGCCTTCAGATGGCTCCAGCGCTGCTAGAGATTGGGGTGGCAATGTCAGGGGGTGTGCGTGGGTTTTGGCATGTGTTCATTGGCTCAAAACTATTCGGGGCCCCCTTTTTATTGTGGCGCTAGGCAATCTGGGGTCACGGGCGCGGAGGTGGGCGTAGGGACGGCGGGGTCACGGGCTTATCCCTTTTTCCTGTTCCTTTTTGTTCCTGCATTTTGACCACTCCTAATTTTTCCAACATTCTCCCCTTTGGTCTAAAGGCCTATAACTTATGCCATCCTTAAAGCGGAATTATGTAGGGAGATATTGTGTGACAGTGGTGATTAAAATCCCACTGTGACACAGTTGTCCACAATGTATAAAACTACCTAACATAATGGGAGGCAGATGTCTTATGACCCTCCAAGATCACAGGCTATCCGATAATCCCATGCCAGCAACATATTCACTGAATATATTTGGAGGTAAGCCTTTTGTTAATGGATCCATAAGCATCTTCTTATTACTTATATGCTCTAACTCATTGGGGTGATCTTGGATTCTATCTTTCACAACAAGGTACTTAATCTCAATGTGCTTTGCAGCATCACTTGACTTGTTGTTATTTGAATAAAAAATTGTTGATTTATTATCGCAGTATAATTTTAGTGGCCTACTTATTCTATCTACAACTCTTAATCATGGGATGAAACTTTTAAGCCGCACAGCTTGCCCCACAGCTTCATAACATGCCACAAACTCAGCTTGCATTGTCAATGCAGCTGTTAGTGTTTGTTTGGAGCTTTTCCACGATATAGCCCCATTTGCAAGTGTGAAGACATAACCTGATGTGGATCTTCTTGTGTCAACACAGCCCGCAAAATCAGCATCTGAATAGTCGATTATCTCCAGTGGCCTATTCCTCGATTAGATTGATATCTTCCAAGCATCCTGCTAATAAAGGCCAAGTCAGGGCATGTACACACTTGTGCATACATTATGCTTCCAACAACTGAAGCATAAGGAATCGTTCTCATTTGATCAATTTCTAATTAATTCCTGGGGCTTTGGAATAACTCAAACTTATCGCCCTTAACAACTGGAGCAGTTGTGCCTGAACATTGGTGCATATTATATCTTTCAAGGAGCTTCTCTATGTAAGCTCTTTGAGAGAGTCCCAATACACCTTTGGACCTGTCTTGGTGAATCTCAATGCCTAAGACATAAGTGGCATCACCAAGGTCCTTCATGTCAAAGTTTGATGAGAGAAAACCCTTCATCTCATGCAGCAAGTTCTTATCGCGGCTCACTAATAGGATGTCATCCACATAAAGCACTAGGATGATTATAGAGCTCCCCTTGGTCTTAACATATATGCAATTTTCCTTCTTATTTTCAATGAAGCCAATTATCTTAATCACTTCATCAAACTTAAGGTACCATTGTCTGGACGCTTGTTTCAACCCATAAATGGATTTTCTTAGTTTGCATCCCATATGTTCCTTGCCTTTCACAATATAACCTTCAGGTTGTGTCATGTACACATTCTCATGCAAGTCACCATTAAGGAAAGTAGTCTTAACATCCATCTAATGCAGCTCAAGATCATAATGAGCTAAGCCATAACGATTCTAAATGAATCTTTCTTTGAGATAGGCGAGAAGGTTTCATTATAATCGACCCCTTCTACTTGTGTAAAGCCCTTTGCTATGAGTCTTGCTTTGAACCTTTCAATCTTCCCTTTAGAGTCATATTTAGTTTTGTAGGCCCATTTACAGCCTACTGTCTTGGCTCCTTCACGAATTTTTACTAAGTCTCATACTCTATTTGCTTCCATGGACTTCAACTCTTCTTCCATGGCCTCGCAACACTTATGCAAGTGCTCACTTCTTATGGCTTCCTTAAATGAGTTTGGGTCATCCACCTTCCCCATGTTGTGTCCCTCTTCACTTATGTACACATACTCATCGGAAAGGGTGGACTTCCTCCCGCGCGTTGACCTTCTCAGAGGCTATGGTGTTACTGCCTGTGGTGCTTCTATGACTTCCTCCCGCGCGTTGACCTTCTCAGAGGCTATGGTGCTACTGCCTGTGGTGCTTCTACTTGAGCAGGTTCCTACTAAACTACCTCAGGCTCATCAGTGGCCTCCCCTTGCAATCCATCAGCAAGTTCTACCACATCTTCACTTTGATGCTCACTTATCAAAGGTCCATCTACATTTTCATTTAAGGTAGGTGTTACTCCCACATTTTCTACTGGAGGTTCCACCACTTGAGATGTAACTGTGGTATATGGCATAGGAGCATAATAATCCTGACTCATGGGTAACGACTCATGGCTCTGAATCTCCTCAAGATCAATATTCCTAGCCTCAGTGCATCCAGTTTCCTCTAAGAAGACAGCATGCCTTGTCTCTACAAACTTAGTGGTACGCTTAGGACAATAAAAGCGGTACCCCTTTGACTTTTCCGAATATCCAATAAAATAGCAGCTTTCGATCTTAGGATCTAATTTTCCAAGTTGTGGATTAAATATCTTTGCTTCAGCTGCACAGCCCCATACTTGTAAATAATGCATGCTGGGCTTCCTACCAATCCAAAGTTCATAAGGAGTCTTAGGGACTGACTTACTAGGAACACAATTATTAATGTGTGCGGTAGTCTTTAAAGCTTCCATCTACAGACTCACTAGTAGCATAGAGTTATTGAGCATACTACGCACCATGTTCATAAGGGTGCGATTTCTTCTCTCAGCAACACCATTTTGCTGAGGCTCACCAGGGGTGTAATACTGAGTTGCTATGCCATTATCTTGGAGAAATCTAGCAAAGGATCCTAGAATTTGTCCATATGTGGAGTGTTTCCCATAATACTCCCCTTCCCTATCTGATCTTATCACTTTGATCTTTAAGTCATGCTGATTTTCTACTTCAGCTTTAAAGATTTTAAACTTATCAAGTGCTCAGACTTTTCACATATGGGATAGATGTATCCATAGCGGGAGAAATCATCAGTGAAGGTAATGAAATAATTATAACCATCCATTGATCTTACATTAAATGGATTGCATATATCAGTGTGAATTATTTCTAATAATCCTGAACTGCGCTTAGTTCCATCTTTTTAATTTGTTTTGCAAATTTTCCCTTAATACAGTCAACGCATTGATCTAAGTTAGAGAAATCTAATTTTGGAAGTATCTCTTCTTTAATGAGACGCTCCATCCTCCCCTACAAAATGTGGCCTAACTGGAAGTGCCACAATTTTGACAGAGTCTCAATGTTTCTCTTTCGCTTATGGTTGACATCACTTACATTCATCATAGAAGAATTAATACTTAGAGGCAACAAGTAAAGCTTATCATGTAAATGGGCATGACCAATAATCTTATTGTCAAAACTTACTACACACTTGTTGTTCCCAAAGTTGCAGGAATAACCATCACAATCTAATGATGAAACAGAAATAGCGTTTCTCTTAAGTGACGGTACATAAAGAACATTATTTAAATGAAGCTTGAAGCTACTGCTAAGTTCTAATGTGAGATCTCCAACAGCCTCAACTTCAGCTTCAACTCCATTTGCAACTTTAATGGCGTGAATCCCCTTTCTTATAGTCTGCGCGCCACATAATCCTTGTGAGGAATTAGTAACATGAATGGTTGCACCAGAATTAATCCACCATGTACTTAATGGAAAATCAACATAAAGGGACTCATGGACTGTAGAAATAAAGTCATCATTACCGTTTTTAATGCACCCTTCCTTAAACTGATCACAGTGCTTCTTAATGTGTCTATAACCCTTGCGGTGATGGCATTTAGGACCCTTAGACAAGGATGACCCATCATTCTCTGGAGGAGGTTAATAAGGCTTCTTATTTTTCTTTATTTTCTTGAAAGGGACGATCTGTTTATTTTTTCCCTTATTCACCTCGTACCTAATGAGGTTGGCAAAATCGCCCTTCTCAGATATTAGCTTCTCTTCCAACTGACTTCACTTCGCGATTAGTGTGGGAATATCCCACTTCGCGTCACTGCCATTATAGTTGATCTTAAAGGGATCAAACACTGAGGACAACGAAAGCATGATGTGGTGAAGCAATGTCTCATCATTAAGAGGGCACTTCAAGTCATTGAGCTTATCCCTTAGGTCAACGAGGCTCATGATGTGCTCCCTAACATTGCCTTGCCCATCATACTTAGTGTTCATTAACTTAGATAGGAGGGTGCTAGCATTAGCCTTAGTGGAGCCTTTGAAATACTCCTCAACCTTTTCCATGAAGTATTTGGCATTTTGGGATTTTTCTCAATAGCTCCCCTTATTGCCAGGTTTATGGTATGCTCCATTATCATGAGTGCCACCCTATCTTATCGCTCCCACCACTCCTTTTCTATCTCATAGGCAGCAGTGCGTGCAGGAAGGGTAGTATCATTATCCCCTTGAGTAGTAGGAGCAATAAGAAGATCCTCCCTCATGGAGTGGTCCCAATCCATAATGCATAGGACCAAACCAAGCTTCTCTATGCCATTGACATAGCTTATCACACTGGATGAAGTCAAGTCTGAATGAAAGAATTTTAATCAGTAATGATGACAATAAATGAATTTAATATGTGTTGGCTCGATTAAAAATATAAATAAACAACTTTGCATCACCATTGGGCAGAAGCAAAGGCAAAATGACATGATTAAAATGACATGAAATAATTTTGCATCACCGTTGGGCTGAAGCAAAATACCTTAAGTAAAATATTTATGGACAACCAATTAATAACAACGTTAGTCAGAAATTAATTATGTACCCAAATAAACATGAAATAATTTTTAATAAATTCCACGTTGGTTCTATTTACTCAGAATATTATCACTTAAAATTAATCAGGTTAATGATGCTATACAAACAGTAATTTAGCATAATTAATTACTCATGGAAATTAAATAGCACAAAGGATAAATACTAAAGGCAAAACAGTGAGTGGGTTGTGAAAAACTTAAAACCAGCCCGAACTCAAATTCAGTCCGCAGCGGCCCATCTTCTTTTGGCCCAGCTCGTTCAAGAGCGGCTTGCGAGCAGCCCGGCTAGCGGCCGGTGCGAGCGGTGAATCAGCCCGCATGAGTCTAGTGGCCCAGCAACGCACGGTGTTGGAAAGCGGCCCAGCAGCGCACGGCAGTGGAATGCGGCCCAGCAGCACACTGTGCAAGCCCAGCTGACTTGGCCCATCTTACTGCCAAAGCCTGTCCATCGACCTGCCAGCGTTAGGCTTGAAAACGCGTCAAGCAAAAAGCCCGTCTAGCTTTCGGCCTCGCTCACTCCCCTTCCTGTTGGCCTGGGCCTTGAGCCCAGCAGCCAATGGCTAGGCCACCAATTCGGCACAGGGCGCGCTCACTCCACTCGTGCTGATCTGATCCATCCGTCTTCATCCCATGGCGAAGCGCAAGTTTCGGCGGAACAAAACCAACGAGCGTTGCGGCCTCCCCTAAACCCTAGCCATTCTCTTCCCCTCAGCTGCAACTGGTCCCTTCACCTCCCCTATTCTCTCCTCTCCGCCTCCAGTCAGATCCGCCGCCGGTTAGCCGTGCTGCCGTCCTGCCTCTAGTGCCTCCGCGGGCCCTTCCGCCGGCGCGCACGTGCAACCAAGTTGCGCGGCGCGCCATCGGGTGCTCTACTGGAGCACTTCATCACGGCGGGGTGAACAAAGCATAAGAGTGCGACCGGCCTCAAGTCCGGCGATGGTGATGGCCTCAAGCTTAAGCTCACCACGGTGTCGACGGATTCGTGCACGGCGGATCTGATGCCGCGGGTGGAGTCGCGGATGGGAAACCGAGTCGCATCCGAGCTCGCGCCTTGGCTTGCTCATGTGCGCGCTCATGGCCGGTGCAGCTCAGTGGAGGAGCACGCCGGCATCCACGTGTAACGGCCATCATGCCACGCGCAGCCGTCATGATCCGAGGTAAGTTCCTATCCTCGAGTTAGGGTTAGGGTTTGCTTAGTGGGAAATTTTGGGGATTTTCTTAATTCAACTTGAAATTTGCCCGATCCCTTCCTTCTACGTGCTTTTGCGCATCTTAATTTCACGATTTGAACTCTAATTTCATGATATCTCACGGCTCACAGTTCTCACCAAACGGCTTTTAGCTTCCTCACAGCTCATAGCTCACAACAGCTTTTCCACATCTCACAGCTTACAACAGCTTTTTCACAGCTCACAACCCAACCAAACAGACCCTGAACTAAAATGCCTCTCTCCCTCTCTTTCTCTGAAGTGAGATATACGTTACAAAGTAGTAATTAGTGTGTCAAGCATGCATCTATGTATGTCTATGTGAGTCCAGAAGCAGTAGAGGTTGACCAAAAGACTGATGATGTACACCACACATCAGGATTTACTCAGAATTTTAACTGTCTTACGTTTAGTTACAAAATACATCTTCAATATTACTTATTTTTCTCCAACTTCCAACTTAGCGGTCCTGCACACTGAAAGCCCTAAAAAAATTTATCTAGTGAATGAAGAAGCATCTTTTAGGTGTTTCTCAAAAAAATGATGAAGCATCTTTTAGAAGTTGGGAGTCTATACCCATTAATATAATAAAAACAAAACAGTAACCAAGTAAAATAATCTTCCATTACATGATTTCTTTCTTACTAAAATAGTAAATAAAAAAAACAATGGTCTAAGTCTTGTACTCTAAGTCGAAACAATCAGAACATATGGTGACCAAGGGAAAAACTTGCTTATTTAAATTATGATAACACAACAAATATATTTACTTGACACTACCAAAAAAATTGAGAAACAGTACTATACAAAAGTTGGTACACCATAAATTTGTGTAGATCCATAACACACATCATAACGTACATGGGACAGTGTTTCCGGTGTAAGTTGTGGTCAACCATCTTTTTGAACATCAGTTATAGCAAAAGTTTTGTATATGCTCATATATTAGATAGGCATAGAAAAGATCTATGTCTCTATATGCAAGATAACTTGAATGCTATGAACGATGCTTAATCAAAATTATGGCACCCTGATGCTTAATTAAAATTTAGTAACACAATAACACTACCAACATACTAGATTTTAGGCCTATGGCAATGGTCACAATACAGTAGCAATAGGGCTAATATGGTTGCAATAGGTACAAATTGCAACTAAATCACAGTTTGGTTGCAAACTGTTGCACCTTTGTGGTAATAGGTGCATTGCAACGGTTTTTTGGTCATGTTGCAATAATAGTAACTGCCATGGAATGAACCATTGCTTTAGAGAAGTGTGGCAACTGCCGATGTCGCGGCAGTAGTATGTATTGCCACGCAACTAGGCATTGCTATATTATTTAGTTGCAATGGCCTTACACTGCGGCAATAGGTTGTATGGTCACGACCAACATCGTGGCGATAGAGTATACTACCACGCATATATTATGTTGCGATTGATCGTATGGCAACACAGAAAATGCCTCAACTTTTTTTGACACAATCCACACAAATATAGCTAAACTATAAGCAGATATTATTTACTTCCTAATCTAAACTTGCAGCGACGATAACTCAAATTCTACTGGGCAAAAAAGGGTCATCAATTACTCCAAATAACGATAAAGGAATTATATTAAAGTTATTCTGCAGTCACCAAACACACACCATATGTGCTAAATCACCATGACTAAAATTGCAAATGAAAACTTAAAAAGTCCTATGCAATAATATGATTATTCCTCTAATTTACAAGGTCTAACAAAAATTAGAGATATCATTGATCTATATCTCTTCTTCCTCCTCACCTCCAAATTCCCTGATCTCCTGTACCTTTTGTTGTTGTCCCTTCCCTCTCTTTTCTGGCTAAAATTGATCAGGTGCAGTTCTTGGAGACGATGTCCCAGCGCAATTCCTGGAGACTATGGAGCGCACGCCTCCTCCTGCCTCGCACGAGCAGCGACGACGGAGCCACCAATATGAGATGGATCTCGTGATCAACAACAAAGTCAGACCGGGACTCCTCTATTTTCCCTACCTGGGCCTAGGCGCTGGTTACGTGGGTCCACACATAATGTAAAGCTCGCGAAATAAATTTTGTGTCAAAACACTGATTTATTGCAACCAACTAAACCACCATATGTCAACAGAAAGATTTGGTGGCAATAGCATCTTCTTTTCATGCAACCACTTAGTATTTGGTTGCAATATAGCCACATGTATTGCAACAAACTAAACCACCATTACCAACAGAAACTTTTGGTGGCAATAGCATCTTTTTCCTTGTAACCACTTGTGTATTTGGTTGCCATATAGTCACATGTATTGCAACACAAAATGTTCATGGCAATATTGGTTACCAATCGCAATGACTTTAAATTTGGTGGCAATAACACTTTCATATTGCAACGAAAATAAACTTTAGGACAACCGAAACCTAACTGTTGCAAAAAGATCATCTATTCGCAACTAGGATTCTGATGGTGGCGAGAGCATCAATGTTTTGCAACCAAATTACAGAATGGTTGCAATAACACCCATCTAATACAATTAATTTGGTGTGGTTGCAAAGATTTCTGTGGCATTAGCTCTAAAATCCAGTAGTGCTAGAAAGATGGCATGCTTGTGTATCTATGTGCAAGATAACTTGAGTGTTGTGAACGTGTTCTTAATTAAATGCATATTACCTACACGCTCACAATCTATCTCTACATCTAGTCGTTAATATTGCTCTAGCCAGTTTTAAGACACGTGTCATAACAAGTAAATGTGTCGCATTTTGGGTCCACACGTGCAACACAACAGCCTCCGATCCAACTTAAAGTTTCAGAGATAGAACCACTGACATTCATGGCCCACTTCGTTTACCCAAATTCCTACATCTAGAGGTCTCTTCACAACCTTCCAATTAACATAAAGACTAGTATGCTTCTCACCATTCCCCTGTGCATCTATCATCTCCCTTTATCTCTCTTAAAAGTCCTCTCTCAGGTTCTTGGTCAAAAGGTGAGGGAGAATAGAGGAGATTTAGGTGACATACAAACGAAAAAACTTTGCAAGACTTCCTTTAAAGCTTGGGTGCCAACTATAAAAAGAGAGGGTGCAAACAGAAGACGGTTTTGCCATTAATGTCTGCTTTTGGATCTTTTTGCTGGGTGTTCTGCATAGCGTGAGGAGAGAGAGCCGGGGTGGAGGATGGTCAGGGCCTTCATAAGGGCTTCAGGCGGGGCTCTGCTGGAGAAGAAGACCACCACCACCATCATCAAGCACCTGAGCTCCCCCAGGGTCTCCGGAGCGCCTCACCGCCGACGATGATGCCTGCCTCTTCCACCATGTAAGTCACACAAGATATATCTTGCATCACAGCTGCACATGTTGCTGTCAAGTTCCTCTTTTCTTTTCGCGTCTTTGGGGAGCTCTATTCGTGTCTCCACAAAGAAGATGCATGTTTTGTGCTTGCTTCTTTCTTTCTCGAGATTAGGGATTTGACATCTCGCTCTCAAATATATGGTTGCTTCTGGTGCAAATGATTAAAAAGTGTATTGGAGGTTCTGTGTTTTTGCTAGGGTATGGGAATGAGATTTTTTTTTCCCCTTGAGTTTTGGCAATCAGAACTCCGTGCCATGGGTATCTTGCATCGATCTTGTAGAGTTTTTGGCCTGGGTTGCTTATTTCTAGAACTCAACCACACATGGAGATGAAGGGGTGAAAGTTGAGAAAGAGACGGATCCACCCATCATGGAGCACAATATCAGATAGTTTATTGGTTAGTTAGGGATCATGGAAATAGTTTAGGTGCTGAGGTAAGGAAGAAGGACACCAAATTACCAAATACCAGGATATGATTCTTTTCCTTGTATCTTTCAACAAGTAGCTAGATCAGAAGCTTTTTAAGGATTTGTCACACCGACTGTTCTATCTGCTCCATTAAACAAAGCTAATCCATCCCTCAAAAAAACAAAGCTAATCCCCTACTTGCTTTCTAATGCTTCCAACAACTAATTCTTGCTTATTTCATCCTCCAATTTCCCTTTTAGGAGCAAGGAATCAGCAAGCTACGACATGGCGGAATTCGACCAATCAGCAATTTTTCTCTACCTGGATGGCCATGATCAAGAACAACGGCGTATGTTATCGAAGAACTTGTCTCTCCCTATCAGTAATTGTTTTTCACTCTTCTTTACACACAAAAAAGTTTCCCCCTTTTTGCCATGGATTTGTCTTTGCCACCTATATATGCCTGCAGGTCCTTCTGTATATCTAGCAGCTGCTCCCTTTTCTTCCGTGTCATGGTTTCTTTTGGTGCATGCTGCTTTCTTTCTTCTTCGGATTTGGTATTTCTTTGCTGTGTGAAGAGTGTGACATGTAACAGACACTCTGACGATGACGGCCTTTGCAAGAACTTGATCTAAAAGAAGCTATAAATATTCCTCCTTTCTATTTCTCACCCATTCCTTTCCATTTGCACCTTCTCACGTACTCTGTTGAATTATAGCCCCAGAAGCATCTCCCGGACGTTGCTGTACATGTGCTGCCTCGATCTCTCTCTGTCCCTTCTCTCTCACTGCGCGTGTCCATCTGCGCATCCGTGCGTTATCTAAGGGAGAGAGAGGGGTGTAGAGAGAGACATGTAACTTGTTAGAGGCAACTCTATTCAAGCACTTGTTCTTCAAATCATACACAATCCATCACGCACACATCTCTCTCCTTCACATTGCGCTTATGTTTGCGCTTATTACAACATTGTCAATTGCATGGTTTGCAGAGACTCTGAACATCTTCCCATCGCAGCCGATGCATGTGGCCGAGCCAATTCCTGCCAAGGTACGTACAGCTCCCAATACAGTGCTCCATGCAAACACCATGATGCACTCCATGATGAACAAGTACTGGAGATGCATATATATGGTGTGCTGAATTTGTAAAAGCTAACTCTGTGTAGGGTGTTAGCATGGGCATGGTGGCAGCCATGATGCCCAATGGTAACTCTTCTTCTCCCAGGAGACAAGAAGAAGGTGGCCAGAGGAGTGCTCCTCCTCCTCCTGCCCCTGCTGTGCCCTTGCCTAACTCAGCCAAGGAGAACAGGAGTAGTCTCACTAAGGTATGTATGCAGTCTCTCTCTCTCTCTCTCTCTCTCTCTCTCTCTCTCTCTCTCTCTCTCTCTCTCTCTCTCTCTCTCTGTGTGGGTGGTTGGGGGGGGGGGGGGGGGTCTGTTGACTACTTATAACAGGTCTCGATTCTTTTTTATGGCGTTTAAGCTAAACCTGGATGTCTTATAGTGTGATTTGACGTCACTCCTCCTCCTCCCTCCCTCCCTCTCTCTCTCTCTCAACTCTCATCTTTTGACTGACAAAACGAGGAGCCTTGCAGAAGGAAGCAACTAGCGGTGGGAAGGGTGCAACATCTGGCGATCAGGAGAGAGTGAGAGACCCCAAGGTGAGACTCATTGACTGACCTTTTTGCAACAGCTCAGAAGTAACCTACGATGGTGAAAAGTCACTTCCGACATACTGCGGCATTGCTGACTTGCTGTAATATTATATTCATCTTCAATTAATATTCACTTGTGTCCATATATATGTGTATATGTTGCAGACACTGAGGCGGCTTGCACAGAATAGAGAGGCAGCTAGGAAGAGCAGACTTAGGAAGAAGGTGAGTCAGTCAACTGAGAAACGGCATGCATGCTACTTTTTTTAAAAAAAATCCCATTCTGGTTTCCTAATCGAAGTCACAATTGTCAGCAGGTTGATCCAGTGAATTTTATGACGTAGCAGTTTTTGGCTCTTTCTTTGGCCTCACATGTGCTAAAGGATGTGTCTAAGTTTTCCTTTCTCTTGAATTTGACAAACCACCTAAAGAATAATATCACTTTCCAAAAGCTCGTGAACTTTTCTGTTGGCATGATTTATTTCCAATATATATGGAACTTAAATTTTGTTGACCCATATAATTAGTTGATATACCATTAATTAGTTTTTTTTCATTTCTTAATCTGGGATGTAAGAAATTATATTGACTTACGAGCTGGTACAAAGTCTTTTGTCCTTCTAGAATGTCTCATGTGCATCTAAGTTAATTAAAATGCTTTTAATCTATCTATAGGCAGTCTTTTATGGAATGTTTAGAGTAAATCGACAAAATAAACAATTAGATTTGCTTTCATACCATGTGGATTGATGCATTCAGTCTTGTTTTTACTCTTCAGGCTTATATCCAACAGTTGGAGACAAGTAGGATCAGGCTAAGCCAGCTTGAACAACAAGTTCAAGTAGCAAGAGTACAGGTACAATGGAAAAAAAAATGGTTAATTTCATAATTTGCTATCTGTATTAATTCTTCCACGACAAGCTGTGTCTTGGAGCGACTACTACTTGTATTCTTCTCATTTATATGCAAGTGCTAATTAACAAGTGACTACTACCATGTATATATAATATTCAGGGTGTCTTCTTGGGCGCCGGCGAGCAGCCAGCTGGTTTTCCTTCTGCCCCTTCCCCTGGTAATGGGACACTCCATTTCATCTCTTAGTTTTTTCGGTCACCCTCAATCTTGCTATTAATTATATCTCAATTTTTTAGGATTCCGTTGTGTAAGTTCTTTGATTGCGATTCTCACTGAAAATACTAGAAATTGATGATCAGCAGAACAATAAACTGATTTGTGGAAAGAGCTCCAGAAGTTACCTTTGTGTTTTCGTCAACATGTCTAATTATTACTTCTCACATTTGATTTTTTTTTCAAAATGAAACATGTTTAACTACTCCACATATTAGGATGTATGGTCCATTCTTCCACCAATTCATTTGTTTTGTTTCTGTAACATATATTGATCAGCAGCTGCGGTATTTGACATGGAGTATGGGAGATGGGTCGAAGAACACAGCAAACTGATGTTCCAGCTCAGGGCTGCGCTGAATGAGCACATGGCGGATGAACAGCTGCAGGCCTTCGTCAATGGTGCAATGGCACAGCACGAGGAGCTGCTGAACCTCAAAGGTGCCATGGCCAGGGCTGATGTCTTCCACCTCCTGTCTGGAGTGTGGGCAAGCCCTGCTGAGCGTTGCTTCCTTTGGTTGGGAGGCTTTCGCCCCTCGGAGGTTATAAAGGTATAGTACATGTTTCGTAGAATTTTGACTGTCACATTAATTTATATCTAGATATATAAAATGCATAGCTAGTAAACATATATAGTAGTAAAGTGTGTGGCTGAATTGACATTTCTTCCAAGATGCTTAAATCCCCTTTTTTGCACAGCTTCTCTGACAAGTGCTGTTTATTATTAGTCTCCATTTGGAAAGGCATCTCACCAAAATAGGCCGGCGCCCTTGTTGTGTATTCTCCTATTGTAGAACATGTGAAATAGGTGGTTCAATTTATACATTAGTATACTTCTAGACAGAAGGTTGCATCACATTCGTATCAACAATTTAAAGATGGAGATAGATGCACCGCGGTAGCTAGCTGCACTTAGTTTAGTTAGCGTCTAGGAATGAGAATTAACCGATGATGCATGGTTGCGAGTTCATTTGATTATTTTTGATAGTACTAGTAGCAACATAAATGAAAAAACATGTCCCTTTTCATTACAGGATAGATCAATCCCATAGACTTATGGGCAAGATTATATCTTCTTGTAAGTCATTGTTTAGTGGAAGCTTAACCCAGTGCACAACCCATATTGTTTAGTTTTTACTCATTCAATAGGCCAAATAATGCAACCATTGCCATCCAAATACCAATTATTGGCTAGCTAGCTTGTGTGACCGTTTAATCTAATTGACCGAAGTTTTATTTGCCATGAAAGTTTACTTGAGGAAACCAGCTTGCAGTCCAAACCTACTTCTATATATCCAACCCTCTGGGTTGACCCTCCCTTATTTACTCGATCTAGTCAATGATTGATTTTTGAGATGTCCGTGTTAGACTAAGTGTGATTTTTAACTTTCAATATGACCCTGTATTATTTTTGTGGTTTATTAGTAATCTCTACCTAACCCAAGAGCTTTGCAAGGGCTGAGTGCTCGCTCTGAAGAAACTTCTTTTTTAGCTGTTTTATCTAAGCAACATTTCATGTCACTTGATGGATTCTACTCCCTCTGTCCCAAATTACTGCTCATTTTGGCTTTTCTAGATACATAGCTTTTGCTATGCACCTAGATATATATTATATCTAGATACATACCAAATGCTATGTACTTAGAAAAGCCAAATCGAATAGTAATTTGGAACGGAGGGAGTATAATTGAGAGGAGTTCAAAAAGAATCTTAGCTAATGTGGTAGACAGGTTCTAGTACCTTGATGGGTAAGAAGGATTTTGGATTCAACGTAAGAGGAATCGTTCAGGGAGTAGGTAATAAACGGACAGGAACAGGTATGGAAGATGTTACCAGATGTGTGATGGGGATAGTTTCTGGACTAATGGATGGTCCATGTGGGCTTCGATCGTTTTTATTCCCTTCCCCATGCATATATTGTGACTATATTTCATTTCTTTGGCCTTCTAGAAGGTAGATGAGTGTCATAGAAATAGCTAGGGACACATATTTGCAAATTAAAATTGAAAATGGTTGCCCAAAGTACAGATTGAAAATGGACATCAATCACGAGGCACTTTTTATTACCATCATTCATGGTACCCTTCTATTTTTTTTCCTTGTGAAAAACATGCCATTTTCATAATGTTAAAACAGAAATATTTAGTGCCATAGCTAGAAAATAAAGTTATTTAAAGCTAGATTACCTTGACCTTAAGAAACTAACGGGTCTAAACAGACATCCTAAAAGTACATATATATATATGATGTCCATAAAAGTATTCTCACCAAGTAGACATGCATCACACATATTTACATGTCGTTTCTTGTGGACTTTTTATGCACACTTACATTTTCAGCTTTGTGAGCACACATTTCAGATAGAGTGTATAGATCATACTGATTAATGTTTTCTTTGTAAACTTGTCTCCTACACATGTGATGCATGGACCATTTATGCTCACACAACTATATGTGGCAAAAAATGGATCTAACATGCATGATTAGTCACATTGCTTGTATCACTTCATATACGTACAGTTCCTTTTCATATTCATTAATTACCCTGATGGAAGGAATGCATCAATCAAAATCAAGCTCTAAGAAATATACAGAATAATACAGGAAATTACATTAATCATTTTCTTTAATTGGCATATGCATGTGTATTCAGGTGATGCTGAAGCATGTGGAACCGCTGTCAGAGGGTCAGATCCTTGGCATATACAACCTTCAGCAGTCAGTGCAGGAGAGGGAGGAGGCTCTCAACCACACCATGGAAGCCACCCAGCAGAGCATCTCCGACATTGTCGCTGCCCCCGATGTCGCCCCCGCCACCTTCATTGGCCACATGTCCCTTGCCATGAACAAGGTGGCGTCTATGGAGAGCTTCGTCCTGCAGGTACGTAATTCTTTCAGACACAAATACTTGCATTGGTCAGTACTAACTCATGGATGCAATTAAGTGTAACATATAACTATGTATATACATTATTCATAATAGTGCCATCAGTTTGATAATACAATTTTTTTCGATAAAGGAAGTTTGATAATACAATTAAAAGAATTCTAGACATTTTAGTTGCAAAATAAGAAACTGAATGTAAATCCGGGTTGAATGAAGAGGCGGCACTAAATAGAGAAGCTGCAGATGCAAATGGCACAAGGTGAAAAGAAAGTAAAGGTTCTTTAGCGTTTGTCATAAGAAAATCGTCCATTCGTCCTACACTGTTTGGAGAAACCATTACAGGTGGCTAGGCAAATAAACTAGCAAATTAAGCAAAGTAAATGGTTTCCCTACTCCACAACTTCTGGACAAATATGGTAAATTTGCCATTTCATTCGAGTTTCTGGTTACTGAAGGAAAAATTTAAACCGTGCTGCACCAAGTTTAACAAAAACGCCAGGTGTAGAGGATCCAGCATAAACCGCCAGCATCATCCAAGGGTCATCACCTCATCATCGTCATGGTTGTTGAGAGATCACGTCAAAACAAAAAGGCTGAACAGTCTGCATATACCTAAACACAACAACGTAGCCGAGGCGCGTTGCGTCGTCAGGTCAAACACATATTTGTACAGCTGCAAGTTCAAAAGAAGAATAATCCCTTCCACACATGTGTAGCATGTAATAACCTGCAGAAGATCGACCATAAATAGTCACCAAGATGAAGCCAACCTTTCGCATACGATGATATGACAAGATGTAGAAGCTGGGACATCAAGATCATGATAATTGTGCAGAGAAAAAAGAGCAGCAGTCGATAGTACCAAAGCTATAGTCTACAAGATTTAATTAGGTTTGCGCCAAATATAATTACTGAGCACAATATACAACAATTTCAGAGACCAAATTCATTTTCTTATCAGTTTGCTAAGCAAAATGTTCTTGCATATTCTTTCTAACAAATTAAAATATGTTATAGTATCTTATTCCTAGTATAGCTAGCTACCTATAAACTTGAGGAGAAAAATAGTACCAAGCTATCTTATTTCTAGTATGGAGGTACAAATAGCTACTACAGTTCTTTAATGAAACTGACTCCTTAAAGTTGGACTAATCGTGGAACAGTTAGAAGCAAGCCAACCGCAACTAAAGTTTAATAATAAGACCGGCCTGGTGCAACTGCTTCTCTACTCCTATTTTTCAACAAATTTCATAAATTGTTGGCATGCAAATTAGCTTACCTGCTTTAACAATATAATACTGCATGCACTTTTCGTATATATGACAAATGTAGTTATTAATAACTCCAGCCAACTGATCATAGAAACCAAGTAAGGAGATGTCGATAAGCAACATATTACGAACCTGTGCTTTTAGTTTCTGAAGATTAGCAAAAAATATTAAGTGTATTTCACCTTGGTGCTAATATATATGCCTCTCTTGCTACCCCCTACTGCAGGCAGATGGCCTAAGGCAGCAGACCCTCCACAAGCTCCACCACATCCTGACCACTCGTCAGGCTGCTCGGTGCATGGTGGCGATCGCCGACTACTTCCACCGCCTTCGCGCGCTCAGCACGCTCTGGGTTGCAAGGCCGAGGCAGGAGGATGGGCCAGGACTGTAGATGAAGCTTACCAAATAAAACGGGGAAGAAGAAGTACAATAATGCATGCATGTGCAAGTTTAATTGTTCTTCTTCTTCTTGAAAGCATGCAAGCTAGATTAGTTCCGAGAGAAAGCAATGCATGCAAGAACTAATTGATCTAATTTAAAGACTAGTGTAAGGTCGATTAGTTTGATCTGGTAAAATGCGCACTGAAGAGTGGATTGTTCTTCAGGTGTGTGACTTTCAACTTTTTAAGGTGTACATACAGTGTTAGGGGCAGAGAAAGTAGGGAGTAAGAATAGTATTGGAGACTTTGGACTCCCTTTTGTTCCTAACTTATGCACCAACTGTTGAACTTAACCAAGAACATCATTGGTTTGGCCGGGGCAGCTCTCTTCTGAAATCTGAATGTTAATTAGCTGGTAAACAACTGTCGCATTATAGAATTTGATCGAGTAGCTTTCTGAATGGCAATATGTTTTTTTCAATACACTACGCCAGAATTGATTTGTGCAGGTATAAGGAATTTAGCGTGCTGGCAGGTCGGATTGGCACCCGCCAGCAAAAAGCTTCCCTGGGCCAGCGGGGGAGCACCCACCGAGATGCCACTGTGCTGGCGGGCAACCTAAACACCCGCCGGCACAGATGCACCCCATCTCTAGTGGCGGGTGGCTTATGTTGCCCGCCAGCACAGATCCCACCCAAATAAGGTCTCGGACAGCTTCTTCCCCAGTCAACCTTCCATTTGAAGCTTGCCCGAGAGGAGCTCGAGAAAAACTCCAAAAATACCAAATCTAAAGGAGAAGGTTTTACTCTTGATTTCTTTGGAGGTGACTATATAAGGTGAGTTTGTGCCATTCCAACCATCTTTTTCAACTCTATCCATCATTTCTAGCTTCATTAGGTTATCATCTAGATCTAGATCTAAACCTAGAAGAGAGAGGAGAGAAGAGAGAGAAAATAATTAGAGATAGATTATTTTTATAAATAAAATTCTATGGTCATAAATATTACAAATGCTATGTTTGTCATTTTAATGTAATATAGAATTGAGTTTGATTATATGTTTCCTACTTATTAATTATTAGATCCATAGTTTTAATTAATGAGGTTGATTGAATTTAATATATAATTGAGTTTGATTGCTTTTTCTTCCTACTTATTAATTATTACATACATGATTTAATTGAGTTTCATTTAGGGTAATATAGAATTTATTTTGATTATATTTCTTCCTACTTATTAGTTATTACATCCATAGTTTAATTGAGTTTCATTTAACGTAATATAGAATTGAGTTTGATTAATTTACTATAGAATTAAGTTTGATTATTTTTCTTCATACTTATTAATTATTGCACCCATGCCATATCTATTAAAAAAGTTAATATAACATAGAATTGTTGTCATAGGTTGCTAAAAATGGATCATAGAGCATGAATGTATGGCATACGGAGACATTTGCATACATTCATGTCAGAGGTAGTTTTCCGAGGCAGCGGAGCAGTACGCTCGCAGTTGCCAGACAAAGCAAAAACGTTGTCTATATTTTGACTGCAGCAACAATATTGTATGGGAGGATATTGATGTCATCAAGAGGCATTTGATAAAGTGAGGTTTTGTGGGTGGATACACAATTTGGTCTACCATGGTGAGGCAGGAGGTACTTTCAACAACACAAACATCGACACTGGCTATGATGAAGTGGGTGGGGATGATGCAAACAAAAATGATCATGTTATGATGGATGATGATTATGACCGTGGAGATCAAAATGGTGATCAAACAGATGCACGTGTGGAACCACGGGTGGACGACGAACGTGATGTTGATATGGAAGACATATTGCGCCACATTGACCCGTAAGAGTTGCTAGGGAGTGTTAAAGGGTTAGAGAATTTCGAGACACTCAAGAAAGCAGCAACGGACTGTATGTATGAGAGTTGTGGGAAGGAGTGGACAATCTTGCGTTTCGTCCTTCATCTTCTGATCCTGAAGGCTAAATTCGACTAGAAGATCCTGAAGGCTAAATTCGGCTAGTCAGACAATAGTTTCAATGATCTGCTTATTCTGCTAGGCAAATTGCTCTCGACGCCTAACTTTGTGCTAAAAAAACACATACGAAGCTTAAGCACCCACCATCACAGAAACTATTTGTGCTGGCGGGTGTTGTAACCACACCACCAGCATAGAAATCATCAGTGCTGATGGGTGGCTAAAGACGACCGCCAGCACAGAACCGTCTGTGCTGGCTCAAGGTTGTTGGCGGGTGCGATACCCGCTAGCACAAACTTGTTTTAGCCGGCAGCAAAAACGTTTTCTAGCCTAGTGATAGCTATCTTTTATTTGTATATAAGAAACCAGCAGCATATTTATTCCCATATATAGTTACTGCATTTCTAAGAACATTTCCCACAACTATTGCTGCCTTATGGAGTTGCATGCATGAACTAGTTTTGTCTTATACAAGATTTGAATTCAAGGGTATATAAGTTTTTTTATCAAATTGATTTGCATGTACCAATCAGTTAGAATGTTTGATAGACGTATCACCCAATAACCGTGAGCCAAGCAGGCGTAGATCAAACAGCTAGATGGAGGTTTATGCACCAGGCAGCGCATATCAAATGCAAGCATACTTCAGTTGGACAATAGGGTTGAATGTGTAGGAGTTTCCTTTTAATAGAATGTGATCCAACAAAAAAAATCAATCAGCCTAGTTTTTTAGCACAGAAATAGATCTATTGACATCCCTACAAGTTATGACTAGTGTGTTAGTTTTCCTAGTTGTATAGGTGCAAACAATAATCTTCACTAGCTAAATACTCCCTCCGTCCAAAAAACAAGTCAAAAAATAAGTAATTATACTAATTTTGCATGTGTGCATGTGGGCACGCAGCAGTCAATTAGCGTCAAATATGGCTAATAAATGGGCAATCGAGGTTATTTTACCTCTTATTAATCTGTCCGAAAATTCCTAAGATGACTTGTTTTTTTGGACAGGGGAACTACTTCAGAAGAAATAACCTTATATTTTGGAACTAACTAAAAGACCTATGTATAGGGTATTTGCGTTTTTATGATTGTCAACACATTATTTCAAGCGCAATAATTTCTTTATTTTTTTTATCTCGCGCATTTTCCAGACACAAGCTTTGTCTCTCCTTTCCCATCCGTCGTCCCTCCTCCAGGTCTCCTCTACTTTCCTGTCACTCACTTTCTTTTTGCTGCATGTGTCGCTATATGGTCCTATACTCCCTTTCTTTCCACATCACAAAAAACTAGACAGATTTAAGATGGAAAAGTTATTATGTCACAAATTCTTCAGCGATAGTGACCGTAGTGTTATTTGTCATTCTCACTGAGTCTTCAGAATTTGTCTACCTCGCCTCTATGGACAAGCTTGGTGTTGACCAACAATGCACCAAGTAACTAAAATGAGTGAAATGGGGTTCACCATATGTTTACTCTAAAATATAAAAGTTATTATACCTTCAAAAGTAAGTAAACTAATGAGAAGCCATTGACCACTGTTACTTCGCGACTAATATTGTAAAGAAGGTTGATTATATTGGTTCAAAGTGCAGAGTATGAACAAGCTGGAAGAGAGAGTGTGTGTGTTTTTTTTAAACGAAGCAGCAGGAAAGCTGCCCGCTATATGAAAAAGAAGGGGATGCCCGGAGGGCCGGGGCAGAGAACCGTACACCAAAGGAGTGTTAAAGACTCTTGATAACGAAGAATGTGTTGATTGAAAGACAAACTTTTTTAATATGGACTAAAAGGCAATTGTCCTATGTGGTGTATCTTTCTGATAGTGAAGCATGGTGTACAGGGTACGCTTGAAATCTTTTGGAATCAACTGTGCAACCAAAACTATTAGAGTTATTTAACGATAATAATATTATCATTTTATTGAAGAAAAGAAAATCAAACAACCACATACTTCTTTGTACCACAATATACAAACAACGAAATAGGAGTAACTTTTATGGGGATTGACAATCGGAGAGAACAGTAAACACCTATACGATTAATTAGTTGGGGCGATGAGACATGAGTTGTTACAGATACAAACTATAGATAAAGTCAGGTCACGGTTGTGCAACTAAAAGGTGATTTTTTCAGTGGCGATGCAAACACAAAAAAGTTAGCATATTACTACGATTTATTGGATATGCTTCAAGTTTCTTCATTTCTTTGGTTATTCATTTGCTGGCTCCATGTCAATCATGCGCATAGACCTTATTTCTTTTTTCGATTCAGAACTACCAAAAAAAGTTATGTATTCGGTCATAATTTAGTTTTCTATAGTATTTATTGTTGTTGTCGTTACTACTTTTCAATACAGTTCTTGACAATGACAGGCGGACATAGAAATGAGTAAATTTTAATCAAAGATAATAGCCCGGTCTTGGTTGCAAATTGCAAGTTATCTCGTCAAACCCTTCTGCTAAATGTTGATATCTTTTACCAATTGATGAAAAACCCTTTTGAAAGATTCAACCACCTTTCAAGAAAGTTCCCTCCACTGAAAAGGTTTCATGCTTTAGCAATCCAGGCGTTGTTGGTGTTAGGTCAAGAATTTCTTTGAGTGTTATTATTTCCAGCTGGCAAGTCATAGTTGTTCTTTCCATCAGGAAACAAATATATTTCATGGTAGTCTAGCCATTATGTAGGATAAAGTCAAGACTTTGATAAAGTTTTGAAGTATTACAGGAGAATGCTACAAATGGGAAGGTAACAATTCACGACTTCATGAGGCATGGAAAAGATTGAAAGCTGGTGATTCTTATCACCCTGTTTAATCTATTTTTGCAATTTTACATACATATGGTACCTACATTTCCCTATGACAAATTTCAGCCCTTGTCATAGAATCTCGCCTGCCTTTGAGTCTAGATGCATCTAGATCATATCATTCACTGGCATCCAGCTGAGCCGGAACATTTTCCCTGACAACATTCAGTAGGCATCTGATTCGCATATCAAACATGTGAAATATACTAAAACCATGTACTGTGGACAACTGCGCCAATTGCTCACATAACACCAACACGGATTAACTTGTACCTACGGTAGATCCAACATTCTGTGGCGAGCAAGATTACATACAACGCTGTAACAGGGCAGGTTGTTGAACATCACTGCAGATACTCAAAATCTTCAGTTATACCCACCTAAAGTTTTACAAGAATAACTTAGTCAAAAAATGAGGATAGTCAGATGGAAAATTTGACTTGCAAAAGGAAATGAAGACATTTTACAGTTTAAGTTAATATACTTGGGATAGAGAAACATGTAGCGGTGACGAAAATAACTGTTCCCGATTTCAGCTGTTCATTGTAATTCACACAGAGCTAAACCATAGTCTCACCGCCAACAAAACAAAACTGTCTAATCGAAATGTTTTTTCCAAGATTACAAATTACTAAAAGAATTAAAGTGTTTTTCAACTATGAAGTGGTTAGGTTGGGCCATTTGCAACACTGGAACTTTTAATCTATCATGTAGGGTGTAGGAGTTCACTACAGGACAGAAGGGTATGCAAATTAATCAGTCCATGTGAGCCAGGCTGAAAAAAAAGGGGGGGATAAGTCATATGTTCAGCTTAATTTACAACATGTTGATTCACTCTTGCACTAGTAGATGCTTATGGATCATCTGTTTAAACACATGCATCAACTATCAATTCATCTAAAAGTCATCATACAGACTGCTATTTCACTTTTTCCATATTATCCGCCTCTTTTTTACCCACGGAAGCATGTAACATAATTTCCTTAGTGTCATCACGAATCTTATCTACAGATGGCATGGCAGAGGAGACCGCAAATTTACAAGCAACATCTAAGTATCTGAATACTAAAGATGCAGTAGCACTAGCCTGTCTGCAATGGTTATGGGTAACTCACATTGCGCAATGAGAAAAAATCAATCAATTGGCCGTCGGGGAAAATACTGTAAACACAAAAAGGCTATAACAGTATAAGAGGACGCAACCTACCTCCCTGTACATATGTTCAAGTTGCTCTTTTGCTTGCGGGAATGTAGTTGAACACCATTGTTGCAAAGTGAAGATATTATCTGAAGTGTCATTAAAATGCGATTATCCTTTGAACGATAGCATGTGTGTAATAAATTATTGAATTTCGAGGGAAGTTCACTAGCAGAAGTACCAGTACCTGTCCACCTGTTAGCTGCTGAATGAGCAACATCTATAGCATCCTCTGCATTTATCAGCATAGAGTTGCAGTTAAGATGGGAAGAAGATTTGCACACTTAGACAAATTCAGGTCCAGTTAATATTGCTAGAACTTAGATGAAAAGGAGAAATAATCAGATGGATGTATCAATAACAGTAGCATATCTATCCAAGCCTTGTATTAGAAAAAGATGGGTTTTGGATCACACACTCATTGCTTCTAGTGCAGCTGGATCACTATCGGCATATGCAGCCAGTTCCTCCTGAAATCATTTTGGGGTTGTTGAGATGTATAGAGGAATAAGAGACCCCCAAAAAAGGAATAATGAATACAAAGGTACCTTGAGCTTCTTATGGTGTAGCTCTACAGCCTTCAGCTCCTCCAAAGCAGCTTCCCTCTCTTCCTGTGGAAATGCATGAGTTGGGACAATATGCTTGTTGCAGTGCAGATATCTCAAAAATACGCAAAAAAATCTTACAGAGTCTTCCCTGCCTCTTCTCAGGTTGTCTCTCTGTTCAACAAGCTCCATGTAACGCTTTTTAGAGCTTGAAAGATCAGATTCCAGCTTATTGTAAGTACTCCTCAACTACAAACAAATCCAAATAAGATTTATTAGCTAAAACTTGACCCAGCTATGGATCAAGGGACAAGTGTTACAAGGTGCAATGCGAGAAACAAGTAGGACCCCTATATTCATCTTATCCTGATTCATTCAATTTTATCTTTAACCTTAGAAAAAGTACGGTGTTCCTCTAAAATGAAGTAGGCAAATCATGGCTTTCTACTTGCTAAGCTTCCATAAAGTATAACTAGCTTGTACCACATTTGTAACAGCATCATATTATGATAGTGTTTGGTTCAGATTCTGCAAGGAAAATCTAAACGTAATTAGAGAGCGGAATGGAACACAATTTGAGCGAAACTCAACTTTGTTTGGTTCATGCTCTGTAATGGGACTGCAACACAAAGATGGGGAAAGTTACAGATTCCAATATAAAGCTTCAAAATTCATACAAAAAATCACAAAAATTAGAGCCAGAAGAAACAAGCACAATGTCACAGTATCTGATTGCAAGGAACTTGATTACAGTGGAGGCTGAGATCTAACACAAATGCTTAACACTGTAATCAGGTTACAATACAGGAAACCCAACAAAACACTATCTATAGTTCTATATATTAAGAGAAGATTTCAGATTTTCTCGGTTTTCAAGAAAATTTAAGATCTTCTGACTTATGGCCTGCTTAGTTTCGACACATTTTACTCATCGTCGTCAGAAAATTATATGGCAAAGTCATCAAATCTTAATTTCAGTTCGTAATCCAAATCGACAATTTATCAGTCACTTTATTATGCATGGCAGGAAGATGTAAGAGAAAGCCTCCATAGCAATACCTGGTTACCGGCGCAACTTGGAAGACTCCAAAAATACACCTGCAAGGAAATTATTTATTATGGAACTAGATATAAAAGGTATACGGACAACAAGAAAAAGTTATTTGCAACACAGCAAGCACGCAAAGCTGGAGTTGCATGCAATTAGTATGCATGCTATTGAGCAATACAAGAATCCTTTTCTGAATCACCAATAAAATTAATTCAATGCTACAATTACATATAGTGAATCTTACAGAAGTCCCAATTTTGTCCTTCAAAACAAGATCATCATCCACCAGGCTTTGCACCACATCCTTCACGGACTGGCTGATCACTCCCTTTTTAGGACCCATTTTCTCTAGCTCCTTGAGCTGAAAATGGCAGATGGAAAAACTTATGGCACGGGAAACATATTCTACGTGATGAAACATTAAAGAAGAGATAAATGGGAAAATACTACATATGCATATGAATGTCCAAGTTTATGCAATTAAGGAGCCATAAGGATCTGAATAGTCCTCTGGAAAATCAATTGCACTAATATAAATGTTTTTTATCCAAAAGCAACTATCCTTTTTTTTTACAATGAAACATATCAACGATGGCTTCCAATAATGTGGAAGGAAGCATGGTTGGGTCAACTTAACAAGTTAGGATCAATAGAGCAACAAACTGACATACTGGTATTTAAATGCTGTAATTTGATCAATGCTTGGCAAGCCAATTTGTTTCTTTATTTCATTCAACCAAAATATTTAGTACCGTAAATAAGAAGAAGAAAGGGTGAAATGCAGATCTTGGTACAGTTACAACTTACAAGTAGACACATTTCCACGTTAGGAAAATAGAAAGAACAGAACCCATGAGTTTATTTCTGGAGAGGAACTAAACCTTGCAAATAGTAAATATGATAAAACTGAGGTGAACATAACAAATTGTCTTCCGAAGAATTTACCAGATAGAAGTCTTGACTCTCATAAAATATTTGAAGCATTTGCTCCCGCTTCTCCTCCAATGAAAGTCCCCTCTTCTTCGACTAAGCAGCAATAAGGAAAACTAGGATCAGCTATGCATACATGGGTGCTTGACTGCTTGTTAAAACAAGAAACACTGCAAACAGTGGCAATACATTAGCTGTGGACATGTGCAGCAATGGAGGCAGGCACATCTTTAAGTCACTCGTACAGGTAACAAGCAACACAAGGAGTTTACTACCTGAATCTGTATGGATCTTTCGAGTTTCATCAATCAGACGCTAACAGCGGATACAGAATAGAAGACCAGCACAAATAATTGATACCCTGGTGTAATGTCCTGTTATTGCCCTGCGAATATATGGTCTCTTGTACTTGCAACTATATATGCCATTGTGTTCATCTAGCCACAGGGATTCTCCCAGTTGGCTAATTATCTGCACCAGACCAGACATTTTGCATGCCTAGAGGAATTATTGCTGATTGTTCTGCAACAATAGCGACCCCAAATCCGGCAGGTATCTCTAACCTGGTGCCAGTTCTGAATAGTACATGGCACACTACCAATTCAGTGGAAGTCCATGGGAATTGGGAAACAGAATGTGGGCAGGATTACAAACCCTAAACCACCCCCCCTTCCTACACGTAGCACCTCAAGACGATCGATTCAAGCAAGTAAAAACAAATTAGGAGCCTTACAACCAACCAGGGGCTGCGGAGAGGCGCAGGGTTCGGGGGGCGCTTACCATCCTGACCGGCCTGGCGGCGCCGGCGAGGCGGACTAATCGCGGGCGCGGCGGAGGTGGCAAGCCTTTTCTTTCTCGCGCGGTCGCGCCGAAAAGGAATGGCGGCTGCAGCCAGGGACTCACTCAGGGTGCGGCGGCGGGGGATGTGGGGGAAGGTCAGCTGCTGTCCGGGATGAACTTTGACAGTTGGGCCGCGTAATCCCTACTGATACGGGAAGCGGCCCACAAAGCCTTCTTTCTTCGCAGGTGAACCCCCGCCTGTTTTGTAATTTCGTTTGTCGTTTAAAGTTTTGTAAGCCTACTTATTGTATTCTTCTAAATTTTTTGAAGCTGCTAGCATCCCGACGCTCCGATCCGGGTGCGTGTTGGACAGTGAACTTAAAAATACCCGCCGTAATATAAATCTTCTTTATTTTCAAGGAGCGCCGTAATATGAATCTCCATTTCCTGTCAGCCAAAATTCATACCACTTCACTGTTAGGATTATTTTTATTGCATTTAGAAGTTAGAGCAAGGAAATAAATTATAACTAATTCTAGCTATGTTTTCTAGACATGAAATTTTTACAGAAGTACACTTTTCACATTATCATGTAACTGTAAAAATTTTAGCATGATTCACTTACTGGAGAATTTATTAAAAATCTATCTTAACCAGACTGCAAGTTTGGAAAATAAATCATAGCTAAATTTCTGTTGACATTTTAATGCTACAAACTTCACAAAATAATTCCAAGAGCCAGATCTACAACAGTGACATGCTCAAAGTCAATTTTGTATGAAACTAGACTTCGCCAGAAAGCTACAAAAATTAGTTTACATTTTCTCATTTCTATACGATTTTATACACATTTCTAAAATTCACAACCAATTTAAATGGAGAATAACCAAATTAGTTTTACCTTGAGGTCCTGGAAACTTTCTTTTACAACAATTCTACCCTTTCATTCACAACCAGTGTAACCACTACAGAACCTAGATATTGTAATACACTCTTGTAACACATTCATTCATCAATGTGTTACAAGAACTTTCATAGGAACACAAAACTATGTGTTACATATGAACGTTGTAACACATAACACTTGTTCTATAAAATTGTGTTACAGATAGCAACTATAGTAATGCAAAATTAATGATACAACTAAAATATTACAAAGATGGTAGTTTTTTTTTGTAACACATACAAAATAATGTTACAACTAAAGTCTTACAAAGAAACATATATATTTTGTTATCATTCAATGTAGATGCTTCATTCCTTCATTCATAAAGTTCCATATTGTCTATGGCTTTCTAGTACCATGAGGTTAAATACATAAGCAATTATAGAAAAATGGATCTCAATTAAATAGGTGATGAGTCATTGGAGTTTAATAAATTGCCCATATATTGGCAATTATTAGTGGATATTTGTGATGAAGAAATTAAACTTATTTAAATCAATCTCAAATGTATAATTTAAGACCTGTAGTGCTCTGTTCTGTTCTGAAGAAACATGCCACTAGTGCTATGCCCAACATCTTGGAATGATTCTTGGTTTTGTGGAGTTATATTTTTTAACATAAAAATTAGTAATTGTAGAGTGGGAATACTATTCAATTTCCAAAATGAGACTTGCAAGGAGTTGGAATTGAATCTAAGCTATGTTGTAGATAACGGTAGAATGTTTGGATTGATCTAGCTATTCATATTTGTTATTAAGTGGATCAATTTCCATATATTTTTTATTTTGATTTTTGAAAACTGATAATAAAGATATGTTCAATGTTGTCCTAATAGCCAAAGTTGCCCATGGAAATATTTTTTTATATTCAGTGGGATTAATGTTGTGATACATTCTTTTGTTTATTAAAACTTTAATATAATCAGTACCACAAACATTATTGTTGAGGGCCAAAGAACAACATGAGGCTTTGAATTTCGCTCGCAAATATTTTTTTTCATATTTGGGAGCATTAATGTTTTGACACATTCTTTTGTTTATTAAAACTTTAATATTATGAGTAGCAGAAACATTATTGAGGGCCAAAAGAACAACATGAGCTGGGCTTTGAATTTCACTCGCAATACTAGAAAGCATCACGACTAGACAGTGGAGAATGTCATAGAAATTAGAAATGCATGTAAGAAAATAAAACTCGTTTTTGTTGGCGGCAAGATACATCAATTGATAATATAGGATCAGCAGGATAGATGATGAGGCAAGGAGTACGTGTACAAATAAAACCCTTTCAAAACCATATGACAATAAAATACAGAATACTAGTTTTTATTACATACGAAACTTTTGCATTGTACTGAAAGCAAACTATGATATATTTTCAACTCAGAATCATCTCCATGTATGATAGTTCTGCAATAAAGAAAATATATATTAGTAACTCCCAATGTAACAAATAATGGAAATTTGGTGATGGAACAAGATGAATTGTAGCATCTTGACTAGAGAATTGTGGCATCATTAAGAATGAGAACAATTTGTATTAACATAGAGGAAAGGAGACAGAGACAGTCACACGAACCATTGAAGAAACTAACTACAGTTGGTCATTCGATCCACTGGTGCTAGCATCCACTGTTGTATCCTCAATGTCTGTTCTAACCCATTGATTCCTAATCTTCGCATTATTAAACATCTCTCCAAGATGTGTGATATGGAATGGCTCAGTTTCTATATCATCTTCCCATTCATCACAACCAGTGTCATATATATCCCTTGGTTTCATCTTCATGACCACAGACCACCCAGGGTGTAGTTTGTCTTCAACATAAAACACCTGGTCAGCTTGATTAGGAAATATAAAAGGTTCATGCCCAATATTTTCTCCTGTATGTATCAGGTGTGAGAAGTTGACAAGTGTGTAGCCATACTTATTCTTTTTCAATCCTTGTCCTGAAAGAACATCCACCCATTCACATTTGAAAAGTACCACAGAAAAATTCCCAGAGTAATTCAGTTCAATAATATCAATTATCCACCCATAGTAAGTCACATCACCTAAAACTGGTCTGGCATCACTTGCACTAGCATAACTGGATGTTTTTGCAGTTAGAGCAACTCCACTATTTTTATGTCACCCCATCCAACTGTTTTGGCCTAAATCGATAACCTCGACTGTTGAAAGCACGATACCTTTTTGCTGCTTCAACGGCCGCGCTGCTGCTCAAACTCCACTGAGCTCATACCTCGCCGCCGGCCACCACCCGCCACCCACACCAGTTCGTTGTACCCCAAACCACCCCCACGGCCACTCCCTAGCCTAACCTAACACCGCGCCCAGCTCAGCTTGCTCCGACAAACTACTTTGCCCCGCACGGCGGTCTGGTGAGCCGAACCGAGCGGCGCCGCCGCTCCCCTCCCCGTCGCTACACCCGGTCTACATGCACCACACCCACACTCCCTCCCCCGTGGTCCACCATGTGGCCCACGGGCGCACCACGCTGACCTCCCTTGCCATGTCATCCCGAGCCCGCCTACCTGCCTCTCTTTCTTCTCCCATCTCTTTCTGCTAAAGCCACCCAAGTTAATGCACACCAAAGTTCCCTTCTCTATGCTAGAAATTTCCAAAAATCACCAAAAATTCACCAAAAATATTGGAACTCATTTCAAACCTAGTCATGCCTTGTTTGCCCAAATCTCATACCTACAGCTCCTAGAATAAATCTCCACTCATTTCTAAAAATAGAAAAGTCTATATTTCATGTGACCAAAATAGGAATCCATCGCAAGGAATTCTAGAAAAAGAATCCTAGAAAATTCTAGGAAATTACCTAAACCTTCTAAACCCCACTTATACTCTTTTAACCCATGTTTGTTGTATTTCCATGATTGCTTGATTGATTTCTTAACGTAGAACTACGATATTGTAGAAAACGACGAGACCAAAAACAAATTCGACAACCCGGATTACGAAGAAGAACCCCTAAATGACCTAGACTTCGCGAAAGGCAAGACCTAGCATCCACCCTTGATCATAGTTTTATCCTATATGTATCTTAAATATTAAAATCAACCAAGATAATAACCTGGCTTGCATATTCTTCAAGGCCATAGCAACAGCCCACATCTATTTTTCCTCCTGCCATGTCTTGAAGCCGTTCAAGCCCAAAAAACCCATGAATGACCCGATCATGACTTGATCAATGATCGAGCATCATTCTAGAAATAGAAGTTTATAGGAAAATTATACACATAACGTTTTCATAAAAAGTGTGAGTTGTAGGGATAAATCTAAAACAAACCAATTAAAGAGTTAGAAACAATTAAGAGCAGGACATGGAAGTAAGGGGGGCAGCCTCAGTAGAGGATCCTGTCCCAAAATCTCACTTTGGTCACATAAGGACGAGCTCATGGGAAAGTCTTTGTAGTAAAACGTACAACCATATACGTGCCAAAAAGGTACAGCCTTCGGGAGTGACTATTTATGTCAGGCCTTGATTCACACCCTACCAACTGAACCTAGTAAACCTTCCAAGGGGCCACGGTAGGAAACAGGTAGACTAGAGCAGGACCTTCACATAGTCCCAGGTCTGGTCGGCATGGGCCTAAGGTTGAGGTCCAGAAGACCTGATGGCATTGTATGTCACATTATGATGCATCTGTTTTCTCGGGATAGTGTCCCTATGTGGACATAGTATACTACTGGGCAATGGACCTTTCGTCCACTGCATTAGTGCCAATTTATTTTTGACCCAGTACTAATGTGAGCATTAGTACCAGGTCTAACTGATAGTTCCCCAGGAGCCCCCTGTGACCTCCTTTAGTACTGGTTGGGAGCTCCACCCGGTACTAAAGGTCTCCCATTAGTACCTGGTGGAGCCTCCATCCGGTACTAAAGGCCCTTAGGCACATTAGTACCAGGTGGAGGCTTCACCCGGTACTAATGGGAGACCTTTAGTATTGGGTGGAGCTCCCACCCACATTATCTTCGACCCACTACCCGTTCCCGACCTCCTCCCCCTTATCTTCATCTATCAGCACCGCCCCTCCACCTTATCTTCCTCTATCTCTCTCTTAGCACCGCCCCCTCCCCCTTCCTCTTTCTACCACCGGCACCTCCTCTGCCTCCCTTCCCCTCCCCCTCTGCTCGCCCCTCACCAGCAGTGAGGAGCAGCAGTGGGGTGAGGTGAGGCGGTGGGGGGCGACGGCGGGCGGGGCGAGGTGAGGCGACGACGGGCGGGGCGAGGTGAGCTGGCGGCGGGCGACGTCGGGGTAGGCGATGGCGGGCGGGCTACGGCGGGCGACAACGAGCAATGACGGCGGCGGGCAACGGCGGGCGCGGATCCGTAGCGGTAGAGGGCAAAGGCGGCGGCAGGGGGCTCGGACAGGGCTCAGGCTTGGGCAGGGGGTGAGGTGTGGGTCGGGCTCGGGCCGATAGTCTGCGACTAGGGTGGGGTGGGATTTCTTTTTTATTATTTTTTAATACCCCCTTTAGTACCGGTTATTTCAACCGGTACTAAAGGCTCCCCCTTTAGTACCAAACTAGTAATACCGGTTGCACAACTGGTACTAAATGGGGTTCCCAATCGGTACTGATGGGGCTTTCCCCAGTAGTGGTATGGCTCCTGTTTAGACCCCAGCCGTATCTGTGGATGGAACTAGGGACTGTTGTCTAGAGACAAACATTGGTGGGTACGAGTCTTGTAGGTCTGTACCACCTATGATCAAGGTATGGGCTGATCAAACGTATGGGTAAAGTGTACACCTCTACGCAGAGTCATAAATCTATCTAGATAGTCGAGGCTCACGGTCATGAGCCCAAAAAGTTAAAGCTCCCGTCGATTAGCAATCATGTGTTTATAGTTGGAATGTTGGGGCTGAGACCCTAAGAGGGAAAAATTGAAATGGGCGAAAAATGGCCCAGAAAGACCCTGACGACCTCTGGTGCTTCTTAAAACTTAGGAATTGGTAGGAGAGGTAAGACTACCCCTCTAGGGCTAACAACTTAAAATATGCTTTCTTCCTTTTCCTTCTTCCAAAACTCACATCACCTTGCACGAAATAGATTTACCAATAGAAATCAAACCTCATACCCTTTCCTTAATTTTCCTTGCATGTATAATATAAATTTTCAATCATAGGATTTGCTGAGTATCCATTGTATGGAACTCACCCTTGCTCCCCCATCCTTTCTATCTTCAAAAGAAGAAGTAGCTGGTGAAGAAGCTGAGGACCTCGAGGATCAACCATAGGAGCCAAGCTGCATGTAGGCTTGGGAACACTACATAGGACTCCGCTGTACAATTAAGGTTAAGGCTATAGCCACACTTTCTGTAACCTTATATAAATTATCAATAAAATTGTATGACGTATGGATGTAATACTTCTTGTGCGGGATGCTTGTATCATCTACTGCATGCAGGGAATGATACGAATGGCATTCGGGGTCCCTTTTTGGGCAGCTCCCACAACCAGCCCCTAGATCTCACACAAAATCCCACTTACACTTAATCCCTGGACATTTCCCGAAAACCCCCCAACTTTCTTTCTTCTCACAACTATGCCATTCTACTTCTTCCTCAGAGCGTGCGGCCGGCGACTGGCGGTGGCGCGGCAATGAACTTCCCCTAGACAAGGCGAATCCAGTCCCCAACTTGTTGCCCCAAAACCATAGCCTTAGCACTACTCGCAACGAGTGGTGGCGTTCTCGGAGACGAGCTTGGAAACTCAACTGCAATGATAAAATGGCGAGAACATAGGGACCACTAGCTCACTGGTTGTAACACCCGAGAAATTCCTACAAATAGCATTTGACCGGACACTTCGTAAAAGTGGCTAAAATTGACTTTTTGAACAGTAGCTCGGATGGATGATCGTAGACCGTAGATGTGTAGATCTCGTCGAGATGATTCCATTTTACTACCCATATATTTGTTTTCGACATCGGATGAACAAGGCAAAGTTTTATTAAGTTATCAGGAGAGAGAGAAAATAAGAAACGTACGTGACCCTTGATGACCGAGACCTTAATGGCCAATTAGAGTCCTTTTCCTCTCCCGTGACCAGGTCCCTCACGTCCATTTCTTTTTCTCCGTCAAAAACAGAAATCGACTCTTTGACTCACTTCTCTCCTAGCTGCTGCCCTACCCCGTGCTTTAATTCTCCCTACCGATCTACTTGTGTTGCTGAGAGACTAGAGGAGGGAGAGAAGAAGCGACAAAGGAAGAGAAGGGAAGGATAGGAAGGGGCTGCACAAACCCTACACTACAAGGTTTTGTTACTAATGTCATGGTTTTTTTGCAACAGATGATTTTCATTGCAATACATAAGGGTTATTACGACAATAGCCCTTGTTGGTTATAATAGGGTAACATATTGCCACCATTTTTGTAGCGTTGCGATTACAATTTTAGTGGTTGCAATAGGTACGCTATATCACAACGAATATATGTTAGTTGTAATTGCGGCAACGTTATTGCCACGCTATTTTATAGTGGTGGCAATAATTGTCCATATTGCAATGATTATAACACGTTGTGATAAGTACTATCGTGCATTGCAAAAGAGTCTTAGATATAGCAACGAACACGGTGTTGTTGCAAAAGAAATCTTGGTTATTACAATGAAAATGGTGTTGTTGCAAAAGAAATCTTGGTTATAGCAATGAAAATAGAAAATGTTGCAAATGAGTCTTAGCTAGTGCAATACTAATATAAACCGTTGCAACTAGTATTAGATATTGCAACAAAAATGGTATTGTTGCAAAAGAAATCTTGGTTATAACAACAAACACTCGAATCGTTGCTAGACAGAAGGTGCTATTGCAATAATATATAGTCGTTGCAATGTAGGGGAACGCATGGTTGCAATAGATGAGTTTGTAGGTGCCGCCAGCTTATGTTGGTGAGCCTTTATTTTGGCCAACACATATGGCAGGCCTTTCTTTCACGAGCTGAGAGGCCTAATCCTGATCTATCTCCTAGCGTCGCCTTCCCTCCTCCTTCACACGACTCCTCCCCTTCTTCACATGATGCTGCCTTCGTTGTGCGATTGCCGCCTGCCATCATCTTCCCTAGCGCGCGAGTTGCCGAGTGCCAAGGAAGAGTCCCCTTGTTAGTCCTCCATGATCTCATCGCCTCCCCTCCTTCTTCGCATGACTCCTCCCCTTCTTCGCATGATGCTACCTTCGTCGTGCGATCACCGCCTGCCATCGTCTTCCCTAGCGCGCGAGTTGCCGAGTACTAAGGAAGAGTCCCCTTGTTAGTCCTCCACGATCTCTCGACGCGGGATGACACGGGCGTTGTCCGATTCCATCCTCTCAATGCAAGGTATAAATTCGATCCAGACCTATCGCAATTAATGTGCATGCTGATAAACTTGAGTTCTTCAATTAGTATATATATTCATTTAGTACTATAATACCGATGCTGATAAACTAGTTTTTATAATAATTGTTGATAGTAATAATATCGATGGAGGAACCTATATTTTATGCAGGTTATTCAGGAGTTGTATAGTAGTATAAACCTGTGCTTAAACTATTAGTTGGGTTTTTTGCAATATGGCACATGATCATGAAGATCGTAGTTGGATGGAATTGTCACATACAGATGCTACGTGGCAAAACGGAGTTACTAAATTCATTGAAGACACCTTTGATGGCACCTTTCCAGGACAGACTGCACCCTGTCCATGTAGAGGATGTCGTCGCATGGCATATCAAAATAAAGAAGTTGTTGAGTTGCACTTGAATACCAGAGGGTTTGATCCGTATTACAAAAAAGCATCATACTGGTAGATCTGCTAAACGTATTGTTGTGGATGATGATGATTGGGATGTTTGTGAAGGTGAAGAAGGTGATCATGATGATGGCATCTCATCCACTAAACTGATTTCATCACTAATTAGTGGTGCCATACATGGTGAAATTAGAGGTAGTAATATTGAGGAGCCAAATGAGTCAGCAAGAAAATTTTTCAACTTAATGGAAGAAGCTAAAAAAGAACTGTACCCAGGTTGCAAGGAGGCTACCCAAATATATTTTATTGTGAGGTTATATCAGATTAAGTGCATGTTTGGTATTAGCAACAATGCTCTAGAGCAAGTACTGTTATTATTCTGCCATGTGCTCCCCAAGGACCATTGTGTCCCAGATACCCTAGACAAAGTTTGAAAGGTAGTTCGAGACCTTGGCTTGGACTACCAAAAGATTCATGCTTTTGTTAATGACTGTGTGTTATTCCGTGGAGAAGAGTACGAGAAGCTAAACACATGTCCAAAATGTGGGGAGAGTAGGTGGAAAGATACATATTTAAAGTGTGGTGGTGATGGCACTTGTGGAGTAAAGAAGAAGCTCTTACCTCGTAAGATACTGAGGTATTTTCCATTTATTCCTCGACTGCAGAGATCTATATGTATGAGACCACATCGACGCATATGCGTTGGCACAAGGAAGAATTGGTTGAAGATGGGAAAGTGCGGCACCCAGCTAACTCAAAGGCATGGAGGCATGCCAAGTATAGTTCATTTGCAAGTGATCCATGTAATGTTAGGGTGGGACTTGCATCGGATGGCTTCAATCCATTTGGGATGTTGAATGTGACTTACACTACATGGCCAGTGATCCTAATTCCTTATAACCTACCTCCTTGGTGTGCTTCAAACAATCCTATTCGATGATGTTGATGCTAATTCTTGGGCCTAAATCTCTAGGAATTAACATTGATGTATATTTGTAGCCTCTGACAGATGAGCTTAAAGAGTTATGAGACAATGGAGTTGATACTTGGGATGCGGAAAAAAAGGAAAATTTTACTCCGCGTGCAATGCTACTTTGGACAATTAATGATTTTCCTGCATATACAATGTTGTCTGGTTGGAGTACAAAAGGCAGGTTTGCTTGTCCTTATTGTCATAAGGATACTGATTACTTGTGGTTAAAATATGGTTCAAAGTATTGCTACATGGGCCATCGTCGTTACTTGCCTACGAACGATAGGTGGCAGAGAAACAAGGTCAGCTTCAATAACAAGGTAGAAATGAGGGAGACTCCAGTGCCCCTCAGTGGTGCATAAGTAGTGGAGCACTACAAGAGTTTCGACCAAGTCACTTTTGGAGCGACTACTTTGAGGAAGAGGAAGCAGCGCGATGAAGATAATAGATGGCACAACTGGAGGAAGAAGAGTATTTTCTTTGACCTTCCTTACTAGGATTATCTGCTTATACGCCATAATCTCGATGTCATGCATATTGAGAAGAATATATGTGAGAGCTTGCTAGGGACTATGCTTGATTTGGCTGGTAAAAGTAAGGACGGTGAGAAGGCTAGACTCGATATGCAAGAATTGGGTATAAGGTAGGATCAACATCTATTGTTCGATGATAAAGGAAAATACACTTTGCCACCAGCGTTGTACAAGTTAGGTGATGATTAGAAGGAAATTATGTGCAATTTTCTTCAAGGTGTTAAGATGCCCAATGCTTGTGCCTCAAATATAAAGAGATGTGTTGATGTTAATGGTTTTAAGGTTGCTCGACTTAAAAGTCATGACTACCATGTTATATTACAGAAATTTTTACACTTGGTGGTGCGCCAAATATTGCCTGAAGAAGTAGTGATCCCATTGATCGAGCTCAGTAGGCTTTTTAGTTCAATATGTTCAAAGGAGCTTGAGGAAACTGAAATGAAAGAACTTACCAAATCGATTGGAGAGACCCTTTGTTGGCTAGAGATGATATTCCCTCTAGCATTTTTTGATATTATAATGCACTTACCAGTTCATATTGCTTGGGAGGCTGAACTCGGGGGTCATGTTTCCTATAGATGGATGTATCCAGTTGAGAGGTACCTACGTACCCTCAAAGGCTATGTGAGGAACAAAGCGTGCCCAGAGGGTTCAATAGCAGAGGGGTACATCTCGGAGGAGTGCCTTACATTCTGTTCTCGGTTCTTTGAAGGTGTTAGTACAAAGCTGGATTGGCCAGAGCGTCAAGAAAGGAGCACTGTTAGTGAACCACCTGCTGGTCTAAGTGTATTTGCGAGCATGGACTTCACTGGAAATAAAAGTAGTCACAGGCACAATATGGAGATACCTTCTCCTGATTTGATGCTTCCTCATTGGCGCATGCTTTTATAAATCACAGATCTGATTACTACTGATTAGCTTTTCGCATAGCACTAGTAGTACTACATATTCATTCATTGATGCGGGGGTCTTGATATCTATGTGCACATACAGATCAGTCGAGTTGATAGGTGAGATGTGGCAGGTAATGGTACAGTGCTTGGGGGCAAAAGGACAAGATGTGCGCCTGGTTCAGGCTAATATTGATAGGGCACAATTAGACTTGGTCAGCTTGTGGCATTTCAAAGATCAACTTGGATATGATGCGCGGGACTACTACTACTACAAGAAGAGAATAGGAAATGTTGATGCATCTGTTGAGTCAATTGGTTACACCAAAGATGTAGAGCGCATGCTTCAGTACATGGATTCATCTGAAGAAAGGAAACTAAGGTTGATACTATCAAAACAACAACTGGTTGGAGCTATCAACATTACACCCCTGAAACAACCAAGGATGAATGAGTCTGATGATGTTACTGATGCTGATGATGATACTAGTAATGATGAATCACTTGATGAATACAAACATTGGCTTCAAGACCAAGACCTAGATTGTGATATGTATGCTGTTTGTACTACACTATGCACATGTGTCTATAACTGTACAATGTACTCACATAATTGTGTTGGTAATTTGCAGATCTATACGATGACTACAGGGAAGAAACAGTAAAAACATACTCTAAATGGTAAAGGCAGAAGGACCATATGAGAGATATTGTAAATCCTTTTTCCTTTGAACTAATTCTTATTTTTGATGAAAATTGTACAATCCTCTAAGTGCACTTGTTTTTCATTTGTTCAGTGGCTTATAATAGAGGTCAAGCAAAGCCTACAGAAGTACGTGATGAGAGCAATGGTAGTAGCGCCACGCCGCCATCACAATGGCCAACTCATGCTAGGAAACCAAAGCAGACAAAAGGTTCTAAAAGCTTCACACCTTCTGCAGTTTTTTATGCTCTTATTATGCACGACTTAATGTAAGTTTCTATTTTTTTATTGTAAGTAGGTGGCAAGAAAATGGGCAGAGGATGCTTGAAAGGGCTAGCTGCGGTGGCCAAGAGATCGAAGACTGGCCCACAGAAACTGAAAATCAAATTTTTCGAAAATGTGGGTGGTCCCTGTGGAGATAATAGACGTACCTTTGTGGATGAGGTTGTTCTGTTTACAAAGAAGAAGGCTCCATTAATTGGAGTTAGAAATTGGAAATATGTGTGTCAGCATGTCAAGGATGATATCGCAGATTCTGTAATGGTATGTCAATGGCCACCTCATGCTGCATTATAATGTTATATATTAGTCTTGTTCCCTCTATTTTCTTGGAAACATACATTATGAATGTAGCATACATAACAAGTTTTCTTTCCCACTAGGATCATTGGGACCTTGAGACCACTGAGAGTCCGAACAAAAAGATATGGAAGGTTGCCAATGAACGCTACAAAAGTTGGCGATTCGTTTTGCATTCTACATACAAGGCATATGACAGTTATGATGAGAGAATGAAACATAAGCCTGAAGACATAGATATTGTGGAGTGGCACTATTTGAACATGTACTTTGGAACTAAGGACTTCAAGGTAAGCCCTCTTTTGTAAGTAAAAGAACACAATCATGAGTTCAACTTTTCATCGCTAACCATTACTTTACGAGATGATTGTGCAGAGTAGGAGCAGCACGAACTCTTCGAATTGCAGCCAACTGAGAACAAATCACTTAGGGGGTTCCAAACCTTTCTCGCAGTGGAGTTGGGACAAGGTAAAGATTTATTTACTTATTCTCAACTTTCACTACATTACACAATGATATATTAATGGCATTTAATGTTGCCATCATAGAGAGATCCAGTAACTGGTGCTGAGCTACCCCTTTTGGA
The DNA here is from genome assembly GCF_005286985.2 of Setaria viridis. NCBI lineage: Eukaryota > Viridiplantae > Streptophyta > Magnoliopsida > Poales > Poaceae > Setaria > Setaria viridis. Next base: position 22,846,162 of record NC_048264.2, on the reverse strand, counting down.
ACTTTGGAAGACTACTCACACTAGGGAAGGAAGATAGACAAATCACCTGGCTAAGAGTATTTATGTGAGTACTGAGTGCTAATTTGATCATAACATTGATTCGGCATTACAAGCTATTTTTTTGTATGAAAACATGACCAAATTAATGTTTCTTGCCATCAGACTAGTACATCCAGAAAATTATCTCAAACACAATCAGATGAAGAAGAACCAACAAGTCACACTTCTGGACCTACTAAGGAACACCAAATTTTCCAGGAAACATACAGGGAACAACAGGAGCCAAATACAGCAGGTCACGTGGTCATGGTTACTTGTCGAATCCAAAACGAAAGCAGGAAGCCCTTCAGGAGAGAATGATTCAGGAGAGAATAGAGAGGCTCGAAGAACAAGAATGTCAGTTACAGGAAAAAAATGTAGAAGCATGAAGCTGAAAAGGAAGCAGCGAGAGAACAACTTAAAGCCACACTTAGACAACAAATGATGGGGGAAGTTGGAACAATGATTGCGCCTTATCGTCAGGCTTTACTGCGAGAGGTAACTAGAATATAATTTGTGCATGTTTATTTCTGTTGTGTTCTAAATTTGCATAATATCACTAATATCTAGCCTCCTCTCTTTTAAAATCCATAGCATACCCCGGCAAACAACAATAATACAACTGAAGTTGATGCTAGGACCACCGAGGATAACATTGATGCAAGGCCAGTACTGCACAGCCAAGAAACAAGGAACCAGGTATCGACAATAATTGGTTGTGATTGAAAATATATATACATATGTTGCTAATCTCTTGCCTGCCCGCTTTTAAATTGTGCAGCATACCCCTCAAACCAACAATAATACAACTGACGATGAAGTTGGGAGCACTGAGGAAAATCTTTCTGCAACACAAGTAGTGCATAGTCAAGAAACATCAAACCAAGTGTCGGGCATACATCCCAAGCCCATGAGTAAGCCCTGTGTGGCCCACTGAGGGGCGTACTCGGACGTAATCAAGGCTCGGGGGCTACACGGCAGAGGAAGGTAGCCTACTCGGACTCCCAAAGATTAGTCAGCATACATATGGAAACTACTGTCTACACCGAGTAGAACTCTGTAACCGTATCCGACTAGGATTCTAGCCTGTAACCCTGCTCCCCCGATCATATAAGGGTGGGCATGGACCCCCTCAAAGACAACTCTCTCTCAACTCGCCCAAGTTTAATACAAACGACATACAGGACGTAGGGTATTACGCGATCTAGCGACCCGAACCTGTCTAAATCATGTTCCTTGCGTCACCATTGACTCCTTAATTCTCGACGGCACCCACTGCACAAAAGACCACCTAAACACCGACACCAAGTAACAACATCGAACAAGCATTCCAATCATGATGGTTTTTTGCATTAAATTTCAGCTAGCATTGTTCCAAGAACTTTATTATGATTTAGAATGCTCCAAGCACCATTGTCACAACCAAAAAAAAAACACTTTGGCACCAACCAGAAATGCTAAAACTGCCAACGTTGCAAAGAGTCTGTTCAATGAGAATCGCGGTAAAGGTGCAGGAGTTGTTGCAGGATCCAGATTCATTAGTACACATCAGCTTATATCTGGTGCTAAAACACGAGCAGGCAAAATGAAAGTACAACAGGCATGAACTAGAATTGTGCTTTCAATATTGTTGCATATTGATTCCAAGACAAAGTAGCTTCACAAGTTTTAATTCACTTGTTTGTTTCTCTTCGCTTCAGCATGCCAGTTAAGCTACGGAGGGGCAATAAGACTCATGGTTGCCTACAGGTTACAAGCAGACCTTCAAGCAAAGTTGATCATCATGAATGCTGGGAGTGGTTAAGATTATAGATGCGTACGAATAATATAGGTGTTCTACATACTTTATTATTGGGAGTCATGTGGATGAATGGACAAGAGTATTTTCATATGTCGAATATTCTGTTTTATCATGAATGGTGTGCGTGAATGATGGATTGATTTAATTAATGATATATATGTGGCATCAATTTTTGTTTTGGATCTTTCGTTGTATTACAAAATAAGCATATGCACTACCCAAAAGCATATGACGATGACATATTTTCCATTGCGATATCTATTGAGCATATAACCACGACCCGTATTGTGTTGCACTACCCTGTACGCATATAACCACGACATATTTTGTTGCGATATGGTTGATGCATATAACGACGGCACATACCTCATTGTGATACCTTGTAAGCATATAACGACGTTTTCTCGTCGTTGCGATATCCATTGAGCATATAACCATGACCCATATTGTGTTGCACTACCCTGTACGCATATAACCATGACATATTTTGTTGCGATATGGTTGAAACATATAACAACGCTTTCTCGTTGTTGCAATATCCGTTGAGTATATAACAACAACACATGATTCGTTGCGCTACCCTGTATTTGTAACACGACGACATATTTTGTTGGGATATGGTTGATGCATATAGCAACGACTAGTATTTTTTTGAGATATCCTGTTAGCATATTGCAACATCATAAGTCTCGTATTACAACAACATTCTTGCGTTGTATTAACGCTTGTTTGCAACAGCACAATGTCGTTGCAATAGACACTATAGCAACGACGCCTACCGTTGCAATTACCAAAATTGCAATGACAATGGGCGTTGTAATTTCCACCAATTGCTGCGACACATGTCGTTGCAACAACTCATCCTTATGCCCACGCCTTCCTGTGTCATTTGAATACCATATTACAGCGCAAGTTTAAACAACAACATCATTTTAAGGCAACGACACAAAATTGTCGTAATAGCTCGCTATTGCAACGAAACGACCCGTATTGCAACGATTTCGTGCCGTGGCGCTAGTGACAAAACCTTGTAGTGCTAGGTTTTTGGAGGATCAAGGTGAGATGGTTTTCATCTAATCCTATTTTTTTATGAGATTTAGAGCCTTTAATTAGCCTTTTTCGTTGGTTTAATTAGTGGTGGAATTAGAGATGGATCTCGTGATTGATCACTGCTGCCAGCAGTTTTTGTTTCTCTTCAAATATGGACATGTTACAACCCGAATTAATATTCCAACCAAAAAGAAGTTTTTTTGAAGACTCAGAGTTCTTTCCATGAAGTCCTAGATCATAATTTTGGTCATCTGGTTTAAGAGATATTGCAATTCAAAGTTGGCTATCTTGTTCTGGCGAGTTTCTAAATAGTGATAGATCTATTCAATTTTAGGGACCCATAGAGCCAGAATCAGCTCTTCAAATGAATACCAAAGTTTTAGAGTTTTTATGAAGCGTTCCCGATTGGTATAGATCATAATTTTCAGCTAGCTAGAACACCAGATATGAAATTCTAAAGTGGACTGTTAGTTTTGTGTTGTCAGATTCAACACTTGAGATTGCTACACTGATTAATTAATCTTAGTGAATTTTACTGCGAAGAGCCATCTAACCAAAGTTATGGATAACATAATTGTGAATTCTCTGGTAAAGTTTCATAATTTTTGGATGAATGACTTAGTAGATATAAAGGTTTTACCATTGAGTGTCAGAACTCAAGACAGATTCTATAGTCTGAATTGAACTGAAGATCAGGACAATTTACTTTTGTAATGTTTTCACCAATGAAAGTTCTTCTCCTTTCTCTGTAGTTTCTGAATATGTATTTATTTACTTGCATTTCTTTTGTAGATTAAAAGATACAAAAAAAGAGAAGTGTTGCTGCTCTTGTAGGATGATTGCGTTTTTTGCTGATTTTGTCTTTTTGTCTTGTAGGATTCCAGGTGTAGGAGCCATATACCTATTGTTTGTATATGTTTGTTTGAGTTGTGTGTACTTAGTTCATGATGATACACAGGTGGTATTGCTCTGGATCGTGCCTAGTGGCATTTGCATCATCGCTTTGAGGCAAGTAAATGTAGCAGTGGTTTCGCTACAGCTTTGACTTGTGGTTTATTCTACCTGCACATTAATAAATTCAGAAACCTAACAAAGAAATATTCCATAACAAAAGATTAAGCTATCTGTTAAATTACCTTATTACTTGTTCTATAATAATATTGGTGGCTCCTTATTCCATCATGAGGTAAGAGGTATGTTTATGTATGTGGTTGTTTGTGGCATAAGTGGAAACCTTACTTGCAGTTGCACTATATCATTGCATCATATTGCATTGCACATCATTCGTGGATGTCACTGCTTGTTGGCCGCGACCATACTGGTACAACATCGTACGTTGCTTGAGGAGGGGTATGATGCAGCTTCATACCTTGTTGGGTATGGAGGCAAGGCATATGCATTGCATTTACACTCATTGTGGTTTATATATTAGAGTATTATGCATCAACATGAATTGGATATGAGGTCTTGATCATCTGAAGTTAATGTGCGGTTGTGGTTTATTCATTTTTGTTCATATGAGGATGGCTTTCACAATGATCTAGTATATCTTATTTTATCATGTATCTATGTTTAAATTGATGAATAATGAACTCATAGTTTAAATAACTTGGTAAAGCAGTTTGCTTACTGAGATTTATTCTCACACCCCTTTTATCTTTCCAGGTGCTTGAGTGGATGTTTTGCTTGAAGGGATGGGATTAGCTGCACATCTTCACATCTTTGCCACTTTCCATTTATAATAATAATGATACATTTGTCTTGTTGTAATGAACATACAGTAGATCTTGTGGTGACCATTTGTGATTTCCTAATGATGAGTGTGGTTGACCTTTGTTAATTTTTATTTTGTTAACTTGCTCATTAAATGCTAGTATGTGGTTTATCTCTGTATATCATTTATGTTGATGCTTCCGTATTTTACTCTATTTATGGGGTTATGCTGCCGAATTTTTTACTCCAGTATGTGGGAAGGATGTTTAGTGACATCTTGGGCTTTTGTGGTGTCTGGGGTGTTACACCGGTGTTTGGTTTGAGTAGGTGGTTGGTGAAGAGGAGGTCGGGGTGGAGGTCGTCGACAGTGAGGTGGGCGGCGGCTGGGAAATGGTGATTCCCATCCGAGAGGTGGATGGTGATTGACGCCAGGAAGTTTAGGAGGGAGCTGGTGAGGTGGAGAGGCCATCGGCGCATTGGCCGGAGCTTGAAGAATCGAGCCGATGGGCGTGGTGTGGTTGGTGGAGCGGAAATGGAGGAGGAAGGGAGGAGGATGAATCCGGGGTGGTCTGGTTAAATGCCGGGGGTACCGAACCGGAGGGTGTGTGGGCGTGGGCGTGGCAAGCTACTGCGGCCGTGGGTTGGCCATCCATCGGGATGGCCGGACGCCGGCAATTGGTGGCACAAGGGTTCTGTCGTCGGTCCGCTAGTGAACGGTGGACCGTTTGGTCTTCCAAATTTTTTTTTTGTTGAGTGTCAACATGTTTGAGCAGCTGTCTTCAAGGGTCCAAAACTCGAATTTTCTGCGCATAACCTTCACTTGAGTTCTATACAAAAGTTGTAGTCTAAGCCCAACTCTCCAACTTTCAGTAACGGTGATAGTTCTAAAGTTCAATGGTTTGCAAGTTATTACGGCTAAAACTTTGAACAAACTCTATTTTCATTGGAATGTCAGTGGCTCAAACATAGGTTTTGGCCAAATTTGAACAAAGATTTGAAAGACAAGATATTTTTTAGTCATGCCAAACATGTTATTCTTGTCATTTTCTAGCATAGAACAAAAAGTTCTATAAAGAAATTTTTAAAAATTCTTATGAAAAATTGGGAGAAAATCAATTGCCCTCGAGGCTAGTTTGAGCTGTTCTAAGGACTTAAAGATTTTCCACCTGTTGGCCAAAATAGTGGTTTGACTAGATTTTGACCAAGGTTTTCAACATTTAAACAAAGTTTTCATACAACCGCAACACATCTAGATGAAAGTATATACTCTATATTGCAACTTTCATGTTGGTCAAAATTTAGATGTGTTGGAAAAATAATATTTAAAGATCGATCAAACATAGCAAAAAATGAATAAGAAATGTGTTTTCTCATTCTATCTCACTTTCAATTGAAATGTTTGACTTGCGTCAACATTCAAACATGTTTATGGTCTAATTTCGGTTCATTTGACATTTTTAACTATATTGGTAGATGTTCTATATTTTTCCCAATTTGCCCTTTATTTTTAAAATTACTTAATTTTTTAATTAGCTTAAATCTGCCTTAATTTTATTTTAAAATGTAAAAATACATCATTTGTGTAATAACACTTACAAAAATTGAATCATGAAAAAATGCACATATAAAAATATTAATGATCATGATTATGCAGATGATTAGGTCCTAATTACTACGAGGCTTTGTATGTCTAGCAACATGTTTTTGTTTGAGCTTAGCTTCAAGATTAACTTGCTTGCATTGCTGTCTCTCTTCCTCCTCTTTTGGTTAAGTCCCTTGAGTGCCAGCAGTTGGAATATGATTTTTAATCATTAATGCTACTTGATCAAACCTCCTATTGAGTTCTTCACGTAAGGTTCGAATCTGCTCCTCTACAACATCAACTCTCTTTCCCAATTCCTCCATGTCTTACTGCAGGTTCTCAAAGAAAACAACAACCGGAGATGATCAACGAGGTCCTGATACCATTTTGGTGCAGCATACTAAATTGAAGGAACCACTCCAAGGTGTTGTAGGTAGTTGTAGCACAAAATGTTGAAGGAACTACTTCAACATGCTAGTAGATAATGCCCTAAGGGTAGTCTGAATCCACAGACAACAAGAGCTTAATCCAAAGCTCAAAGAAGAGATCTAGTCTAAGATCTATGATAGGTACATCAAGTTCAATTCATAAGGTAGTGAGTATATAAAACTTACAAACCTAGAGGGCATTGGCTCTATTTATAGGCTCAAGAGTGTTATACAATTCACATACAACTATATGCCAACAATTTGCCAACTAGATGGCAGCTAAGGGTACAACTAGATATTAGTCATAACAACTCAACTATTGCTCATTGACACCTAAGGCACAACTTCTAGGACAACATAGTAGCTTCTAGCAATATAATGACATATGCCATGACATCATATTCATCTTGACTAAGGTAATTTTTCATGAATATGTAGTAGAGATAAAACTCAAATTGACTTCTTGTTCTTGGTAGCAAAAGTCGTATTTTCCTGTAAGGCTTGATAGTTTATTAATTTCTATTACGATGTCCCTCATCACCCATTCCACGTGAGGAGCTAAGCCATAAGCAGATTTTGAAGCGGGGTGTTATGTACATCGAAGCAATAGCTTGTGGGTGGGAGGGCAACAGCTGGCAAGGTCATGGGGTACGGGACAACAACGATGGTATGCAAGCGGTGGAAGGCAGGCAACGACTACTAGCGAGGTTGTTCGGGGGATCCACAAGTGCAGTGGTCGAAGACTAAGACTATAAGTGGATGTTTTGGTTAGTTATAATAAGAGAACTAAAGTTTAGCCCTAGTTGTGCTAAAGAGGCTAAACATGGGCTAAAGTTGAGCTAATCAGTGCTAATAGGCTCTAACCACTAAATAACCACTATCTATACAACTGGATCAGTAATTAACTTTGATTTAATCCTTCAATTTGGCATCTAAATAAAAGTGCTAAAACATAGTCCTGGGGATTGAAACTTCCCCTAAAGCATAGAGTCGACGGCCTAGGCAACAAGCCATAGCGGTAGTGTGGTCACTCGGGACGAGAGGTTGAGAGCGGTATCGAGATGGTAGTGTGGTCACTCGGGACGAGAGGTTGAGAGCGGTATCGAGATATCTGACTATTGCTAATTGGAGGCTCCTTTTAAAACCTCCATATGAAGCTACCTGGGACCCTAGATGGACGCTCCTATTATGTTTTCTAAAATATTACCCACCTGCCATTATAAAAATAGCTTAAAGTAACCCCTACGAAGACAAAGAAGCCACTATTGCTAATATTACTCCTATGCCTTGGAGGTGAGTTTAGTCATACCTTTTCCTTGGTGCATGCATGCTACCATCCCTATCCTAAAATATCTAGACCACTGTAGGGGTGTTGCTGCACGCTTGCTTCATTAACATTGGTGGCTGGTGGTCTTCGCGCTTGGAGTATGTGCACCCATATGTCAGGATAAGATAGCAAGTGGAACACTTGCCTGTTCTCCCATTTTTACCATGTAGCATTGATTTCCTTTGGACTGAAGGAAGGGCCAGCTCATGCAGTTCCATAGGTCCCTCCTTCCCAGGGCTCATTTCCGGTGATGTTCCTAGGATCCTTCCATGGCAGGCCAGTGCGTGACGTGGGGCCACCACGGCCCTAGGAGGTCTTGTCATCCCCAGGTTCAAGCTGTGTGGTGGGCTTGCCGTGCCATTCGTCGCGGCTGTCAGTTGCCCTTCAGGTTGGTCTCATCGTGGCGTCTGCATGCCCGCGACTAAGCGGACCCTTGTTCTTGTGAAGATGATAGTATCCATAAAATGGTTTTTTGCTTGTTATTGATGCCATGGTGCGGCCAAGTGTCATCTAAGTGAACACATGGTGCAGAACATCAATCTAGCGAAAACAACTTTCCTTTATTGTGGAGATAGGGCTATTTTGATGTACTCTAAGCTAGAGGTTGTATTTCTACACACATACTTTAGAGCTTCCACCACCAAGTTAAGTACATTGGTGTATAGCAATTAACACAAGATTAAGAAGTTGATTAGTACTCTCTTCGTTCAGAAATGATAGGCATATTTGAACTATGGAAAAATCTTCGACAATAGATTTTAACTATTAATTTATCTCATAATATAATATCAATCGCTAAACAAATCCAAATTATTCGCTTCAAGTATAGCAAAAGTCCACATAACCTTATTAAACTATTTTTGTTCAGTTTACCCAAAACTATATCAAGTACTATAACCTTATGATTCAATTTGCCCTCTAACATAATTTGTTTTTTTCTTCTTTCACAAGTACTCCCTCCATTTCAAAATTCCCTCCATTTCAAAATGTATGTCATTTTGGATTTTCTAGATACATAGACTTTGTTATGTATCTAGACATAACCCTATATTTAGGTGCATAACAATATCTATGTATCTAGAAAAACTAAAATAACCTACATTTTAGAATGAAGGGAGTACAATTCAATTTTGTGATATGATAGTAGACATCATAACAGATGTTAGAAAATTACATCATTAAATTTTTAATCAATATTTTATAGGTTAGGATATTTAATAACGATTAATCTTTTGGGTGCGAAATTATATGAAAGTAATGATGAAAACTTGATAATATATTTTTTGGACCTACCACCCTACAATATTTTTAATTAAAACTCAACTTGTCTATGGAGAAAAAAAGATAAATTGTATCATAGGCTAAATTGAACCAAATTGTATAGTTTATGGGTAAATTAAAAAATAGTTTAGAGATTATCGAAACTTTGGCTATATTTAATTAGATTAATTTGGACTTTTTCCCTAATGAAGTAAGAAAAAAGGGTAAAACATAGATAATGGGTAGGAATTCAGGGGCTCCTATATAACTTGTGGAAGTTAAATAAGCATGGTAACTTTAAAGTCCATTAGCTCAATATTTGAGAAGAATAGGTTTAACTTTTTATAAAAAATAGATCAACATTTAGAAATAATAGATTCAACATTTTTTGAAAACACATATCAATATTCTAAAAAATTTGCTCTATTCAATATTTTTCGCGGACTATTTCAACATTTCAAGAGAATGCATTCAACATTTATCACAATCTAGATCAACATTTTTGAAAAACATAGCTGGTCCATTGTTTTCTTCTCCGACGACGACGTGTGGCGATGGCGGTAGCAGTAGCGGCGCATGACCGGGGCAGTGGAGGCAGCACGGCATGGCGGAGGCGGCAACGCACGACAGAGATGGCGATAGAAGCGGGCATGATGGCGGGTGCAACGGCAGCAGCGGTCGCAGCAGGGGACGTGTAGTAGTGGTGGAGGCGGCGGTAACGGTGTGCGCAACAGCAGGGTCAGTGGCGGAGGGTGCGATGGAGGCGGTGGTAGCAGCGAAGGACCGAAGGATACAGATAGTAAAGCACAAACAAGTAAGCTTCACCAGACTGTACAAATGCACGGCGAGCCCATGCAAAGGGTTTGGTTAAAGATATGCCAAATTCCTCCAAGTACGCCCCAATTATACAGGTTTCAATCGGACGATTAGGGGGTGTTTGGATACCCCTGCTAAACTTTAGCACCTGTCATATCGGATGTTTGGATGCTAATTAGTAATTAGGAGTATTAAACATTGTCTAATTATAAAACTAATTGCACAGATGGAGTCTAATTCGCGAGAGGAATCTATTAAACCTAATTAGTGCATGATTTGATAATATGGTGCGATGGAGGCGGTGGTAGCAGCGAAGGACTGAAGCATACAGATAGTAAAGCACAAACAAGTAAGCTTCACCAGACCGCAAATACACGGCGAGCCTATGCAAAGGGTTTGGTTAAAGATATGCCAAATTCCTCCAAGTACGTCCCAATTATACAGGTTTTAATCGGACGATTAAGGGGATGTTTAGATACCCCTACTAAACTTTAGCACCTGCCACATTAGATGTTTGGATGCTAATTAGTAATTAGGAGTATTAAACATAGTCTAATTACACAACTAATTGCACATATGGAGTCTAATTCACGAGACGAATCTATTAAGCCTAACTAGTGCATGATTTGACAAAATGAAGCTATTGTAACCATTTGCTAATGATGGATTAATTAGCCTTAATAGATTCGTCTTGCGAATTAGACTCCATCTATACAATTAGTTTGTAATTAGCTCATGTTTAGTCCTCCTAATTAGCATCCGAACATCCAATATAACACCGCTAAAGTTTAGCAATCCGTATCCAAACACCCCTAACAAAACTTCGCACGCATCTTCAACAAAGAAACCCAATAAGTTGGGCGTCCCGTCGTCCGTCGTCGGTTGCAAACATGCAATAGAGACCATGGGCCCGCCAGGGGCCCAAAACCCAGCAAACCCGGGCCCGGTTCCGCGATGCGCATGCGGAAGCCGAAGGAATCGGTATCCGCTCCACCGTCATATTCTCTCTCGTTCTCCTTTCCCGATCGATCCCCATCCATCGCCGACTCGCCGTAGACGAAACTTTCCTCTCGACTGCCTATACCAGGTAAATTCCCCGTCCGCCGGCCCAACGATCGATCCGATCCCCGCGATTCGAGCCCTCGCGCATCGATCCGTGATTTCTTAGCTTTGTTTTTGGGACATTAGGGTTGATTATTTTGGAAATAGGCAGTTTTTTTTTCTTTTTTATGCGGGAAACTACCGAATCGCCACTAGGGTTCTCGTTCCCTTTCGATCTGTAGCGAGCCTTGTTAGATTTTTTTCTCCAACGGTGGTCGGAGGTTATTAATTGGAGGTTGAAAGAATTGTAGCTGTTTTACACAGCCAGTGCTGCAGTGGGGAGCATCTGCCAAGCCATGGACAAGGGGCTCTTCGCCAACGACGGCTCCTTCATGGAGAGGTTCAAGCAGATGCAGCAGGAGCAGGAAAAGGAGAAGGCTGCCGCAGCGGCAGCCTCATCGGCACCGCCCAAGCCTGCGAACCCCAAACAGGGGTTCACTGTGGCGGCGAACAAGAGGCCCTTTGAGCTGAAGAAGGCCGGACCGGTCGCCACGGGTGGGAAGCTTGCCTTCAGCCTCAAGAAGGCCAAGGTTGCAATTGCGCCTGTTTTTGCGCCCGAGGATGACGATGAGGAGGGTGCAGCGGATGTGGAGAGGGAGGAGCCCGCCAAGCGTCAGAAATCTGTGAAAGCTGATGCTCCTGCGGTGGCTGCCCCGACGGGGGCTGTTGGTAATCATTTATTCATTTCTTGCTGTTATAGTGTTATTTTTTTAGTGTTGCAGCACTACCTTACTTGGTTTTATTGGCATTCTGTGGGTTGTACTTGGCATCCAATGATTGAATACAACTGTGTGATAAGACATTCAATTCAATGTTGTTATGCTCTTGAACATCAGTGATATATTAACCTTTTCTTTTCAAGTAACGAGGCCTTTTAACCTTTGAATTTTGTTTATGGTTTTAGATTATCTCATTTTTTCTCGAACAACGCAGGAGAACTGCGCGTCATTTCATTAAGGTAGAAAAGAGTACACGGGTCTAGAGAGACCAAACCCAGGCACCAGAACAGGCACCGCGCGCGCGCGCACACACACACACACACCTAGAGCCAAAAAGTCACATTTGCGCCATGGAAAATATGAGACGACCAAACGACTCCGAGCTTTAAGCCCTGAAAATCAGCGACCTGGACACAAGCTCCTGGAGTTTGGAGGCCCCTGCCGAGCACCAAAGGCCTCCCTCCAAACTAACAGACCTAAGGACCTCTTGGATGTTTGGCCTCTTCTTCTCAAATACACAAGCATTGCGATGTTTCGATAACTCCCAAGCCACCAAGATTAGTAAGGAATTCAGGCCCTTATGTGCTTCTTTTGGAGCTGCTGCAATAGATTTCCTCCACCAACCTGAAAAGCGATTCACTATAGGTTGTGGTGCCAACTGCAACACTCCTAACTGCTGCAAGATTATGGTCCAGACTTTGCGAGTGAAAACACATCCTACTCGCAGATGATTTATTGTTTCCTCCGCCTGATCACAAAATGGGCAAGCCTTTGGATGGGGCAGATTTCTCTTTGCTAGTCGATCAGCTGTCCAAACTCGGTTATGAAATACCAACCAAATGAAGAACCTACAGCGTGGGGGAGCCCAGGGTTTTCCAAATTCTTCTCCACGGGCTGAACTTGATGGATCCCACAAAAAAGGCCGCATAGGCGGACTTACTGCTGTAAGAACCATTCTTGGTTAGCTTCCATTTGTAATGATCCGGTACATTTTGGTGTAGAATAAGACCATCCACCATATCCCAAATGAGAAGATAATCGTTCGGAACCTCTATAGTAAGAGTTCCCTTGATGTCATGCATCCATCTCCTATTTTGTAGTGCTTGAGCCACAGTCCTCCTTTTGGCAGTACGTTTCGGGACTGTTTTGAACAGATTAGGGGCTATCTCGGCCAAGGTATGCCCATCCAACCACCTGTCTTTGCAGAACAATATTTCCTCCCCATTTCCAACTATGGCATCAACTGCTACATCAAAGAGAGCCTGAGCCTTGAGGGGAACGGTAACAGGGAGACCAGCCCAAGGTCTGTCAGGGTTTGTTTTTTGTGCCCATAACCAGCAGATCCTCAATGCCAAGCCAAGAAATTCCAGATTATGAATCCCAAGGCCTCCATACTCAAGTGGTCTCTGCACTTTCTCCCAAGCTAGCAGACAATTGCCACCATTGGCCTGTTCATGACCCTTCCAGAGGAACCCTCGTCGTCTTTTATCAATAGCTTTGAAGAACCATTTTGGTAAATCCATGGCTATTAAAAGATAAATTGGGGCAGCAGTCAGCACCACTTTCACCATGACCAAGCGCCTGGCCCTGTTCATTAGAGATGCCTTCCATCCTGGGAGATAATCTGCCAGTTTATCAACTAAAGGCAGCAGCACCTCCTTGGTTGGTTTGCCAATGGTGAGCGGGAGGCTGAGGTAGGTACAGGGGAAAGCCTTGATGGTGCAAGAGAGAACATTTGCTTTGAGTGTCAACTCCTCATCAGAGCAATGAATTGGATTAGATTATCTCATTGGATATTATGCAAATCATTTCACTTGTATGTGACACATCTATGGTTTGGAGAACAACAAAAAAACATCTAAGATTTTTGCTCTTGGAATAAAGTATCATTAGCAACGATTATATTATCACTTCTTTTATGCACACTTTATAACCTCACCATATGGTTTTCCATGCCTTTGAGGCTGGTTATCCTGGCATCTAGCTGCAAACGGCATCGAATGCATATTGATAGTGAAATTAACATTCTGATGAAACTAGAAACTAGTTCTGCATTGCATATTTATTTCTAGTGGAATTAAGCAACTAAGGGCCTGCTAGAATATCAAATATTTTTCAAAGTTTCATATGGTTTCTAAAGTATACCATAGCATACAAAACTTTTAGGTGTTTGGATACAAGTTTTACAACTGTAGTATTGCAACCATGTTATTTTTGTAGCTTTTAGAAAACCAATTATCACCTCTTCTTTTTTCTAAAAATGAAGCATGCCTCAATCTCTGTTGGCATTCAAGTTGTGAACCATTGGCCCGCCATATCACGCAAAGTATTACCAGTAAATTGATTCTTAATACGGTGCACTGTACAGTGCTGTGCTGTTCTATTTGGGTTGTTAAAACTTTAGCCTATTCTGATCTACCACATATATGTAAAATACTGTTATATATCAAAGCTACTACAACCAAATAGTATGTATGCATCAAGATTTATTTAATTTTCATGTGGGACAGATTACAATATATCTGTTCATAAAGGAAGAACACTATACCCTGTAAACCATCAAACTTATAATGCTTTTCCTAAATAGACCACAGTTTATTTCCATATTTGAAAAACTGCGGTTTTTAGGAACAATGATTTTTTAAAATGCTCCACATCCAAAAAGGCCCTAAAAGTATTGAATGCATGATTTACAAACAATGAAAATGAGTCTTGATAGCAACAGATTGCGATACATAATGATGGTGAAATTTACCAAATAATAATTTTTTAATAATCATTTTCTTGACATTGCACCAGGGTGCTGTGATTGAACTTTCCTATTATGCTTCATGAATACATTGTTAGGTTTACAAAAGAAACATCTTTTCTGTGTCTGCATTCGTATCAGTTGCTACTGGAAGCAGAAAGTTGTGAAGGTTTTGGTTTTTCTTTCTTATTGCTGCAGCTTATAGATTAACTGTATCGACATTGCGGGGACGAATGTTGATTGAAAGAGTTGAAGTGTGGCAGTCTACTGCAGCAATTTGCATTGCCTTGTCATGTGGCTTGATATTAATCAGTTCTTTAAGTGACATGCAGCCCCACTACCAAATGATATAACAGTGAGGCAAGTTGCTGACAAATTAGCAAGCTTTGTTGCCAAAAATGGGAGACAGTTTGAGAATATCACACGGCAGAGGAATCCTGGAGATACACCATTCAAGTATGACTACACTACTTATTTCTGATCAACAGCGTCTATTTTTCTTTAGATTGCCATGTCTTTCACTTTCATATTCTAAAATCTGACTTTTAACAAATTGTTGAATCTTGGGTTATTTGCAGGTTTCTGTTTGATAAGCACTGTCCAGACTACAAATATTATGAGTTTCGTCTTGCTGAAGAGGAAAAGATTCTTGCTCAATCCAAGGAGGCTGAAGCAGCAAAAAATGGTTTGTGGCTTAATATTTATGTGTTTCTTTTCTATATTTTAAAACTTATGTGCAAATCTTGATGATGTATGCTCTTGTTAATGAAGCTAACATTGCTAGCTCCAAAGCACTGGTTGGTCTGCATAGAAGCTCATTTGAACAAAAGTCCAACTATCAAACACCTGCATCAGCGTTGTATGGGGCATATGAGGGCAGTTCTTCCCAAGGAAGCTCTAGTTATGGTATATGTGGTTTCCTTATCCTTTTCTGATATTATTTGGCAACTTCTCTATGTCAGTGAACTGTGTTCGCCCGTTCACTTGTTTGATTGAGTTGGCAACTCATCCAAGTCTAGCACTTCAATTGCTTTGGCTACTTCTTATTTGATACCTTTGAATATCTTATTTCATTTTATGGCTTAATGTGTATAATAAATGTATTGTACCCTACTGCATGTCATCTCCATGATTTCGAGTTTGCTTAAGAAATAAATACCATTGTCTCCTGACTTCAACTGTTGATTATTATTATATGTGCTCAATGCACTCATTTGTTGCAGGTGATACGTCTGCACCCTCGGATCCTGTAGCATTGATGGAATTCTACATGAAGAAGGCTGCACAGGAAGAAAGGAAGAGACCACCAAGGCAGTCGAAAGATGAAATGCCACCACCTCCTTCTCTTCAAGGTACCTTTTCTGTAATAGTATTCTTTGTACAGGGAGAATGCAGAGACTTCAATATTTATTCCAGTACAAGTGTACAATTAATTCTTATTTTGCAGGTTCTCCTAAAAAGGGACACCACATGGGTGACTTTATTCCTCCAGAAGAACTTGAAAAGTTCATGGCACGTTGTAATGATGCTGAAGCACAAAAAGCTACCAAAGAAGCTGCTGAGAAGGCTAAGATTCAAGCAGACAATATTGGGCACAAACTTCTGTCTAAGATGGGCTGGAGGGAAGGTTAGTCTTTGAATACGAGATAGCATAATTGTCAATTACAGTAATTCTCTGGTAAACCCTTGTCAGATTTTTTTCTCTTTTAAGACAAAATTGTTTGGTCCTATTCAATTTTCTTTAAAAAAACTATAACCACTTAAGCAGTAAAGAGTCAAGCCATAAAGTCCCCAATGTTTGGGAGGCTGTTGGATGTTTAAATTATAGCAACAGTTACAACACCCATCTAAATCCTGATCATCATCGCTCTTATTTCTTGATGCCTATTTGCTATCTGCTTGCTCTGTCTCCCATCTCTCGAGGCTTCTGTCATGTTCAGCCAGCAAACCTTCAACTTTGTTAAATATGCTGTCAACATTAAACTCAGAAAAGTCCTCGATTCCAAACATGGAAACACCAGAAAGGAACTATTTCGTGGTAGATCCTTTTTTCCGTCAGGATTGTGTTGCATGCATCAATTCTCAACATTGGTGCCCTGGTGGAACTTTTTTTCAGTCACATAGGCAGGCAAGCGTTTACATACACCATCCTGCTTCTAGGTGTTAATTATAGTTTACTCTGCAGGTGAGGGTCTTGGTAGCGAGAGGAGGGGCCGTGCAGATCCCGTTATGGCTGGAGATGTGAAGAAGGATCATCTTGGTGTTGGTGCTGTCCAGCCTGGTGAAGTCACATCTGAAGATGACATCTATGAGCAATACAAGAAGCGAATGATGCTAGGCTACCGTTATAGGCCAAACCCACTGGTATACTATCTACCGTTACTGGCTTTGATGAGCTTTTAGTTACTTCTTTTTACCTGACGCTTTTGCCATTTTTGCAGAACAATCCAAGGAAAGCATACTACTGATGCAAGGGAGTTCATCCGAGGGGAGATGTAAGGCACCATTTTTTGTTCACAGAACTAATAGGTTAGGTGATATCACTAACAGCATTGAAAGTTTTTGTTCATCAACAGAAAAGCCAAGAAGTCATTTATTCAGGACAAACTTGGAATGCCACAGATCTGAGGCTTCCGGGGGTTCTACAGTAGCTTTCTTCTTTGTGTAGTGTTGATCAGTGTATTTTTCAATACACATACATTGTTGGCGCTGAAATCAAGAGTGTTTGGAACAGCGATGTATTGCTTTCTTTATGGATGACTATATTTTCCTCATTATTATTGTTATTATTTTGGTGCTGGTAAGGATAAGCCACAAAATTGCTATGCAAGGGTTCTATCTGAATCGAATCAACTATCAGTGTTAGGAAGTATATATTGTCTGCTTGCTCCAATGTAGATGTTTCTGCAAATTGGAAACTGAATGATGATTTACCTTTTATATAGTAGTTATGAGAAACTGCTGAAGTATGAATGTAAGCGTAAGTGGAGTCCAATGATGTCGTTGTCAAGATCGGCGGATCAGGACTTAGACTAGTAAAATTTCTTTTATGCGCGTGAGCCTCAGATGGTTGCACGGGAGACACGGATTAGACTGGTTCGGGCAAAGGGAGCCCTACGTCCAGTATCGAGGATGCTCGTGTTGCCCGCGCGGGGATTCTGTAGTAGGGGGTTACAGACGGGCGAGAGAGGGACTGGTCCCAGGTCTCTTGTGTTCTAGGAGGAGTGTTGATCTTTCGAGACGCTGATCGATCGGTCGATGTGCCCCCTCCCCCCTCTCCGGCTCTAGGTTCCGCCTTTTATATCATAAGGGGCCGACCGGAGTTACAATTGGGAACCGGGTAAAAGGTAGAGAGTGAGATGGTAAAAAGGTCTGGCGGGAAGGAGGGCAGGGACGGATGGCGCCCGGTGTCCTGCCGACCCTGAACGCGTGCCGTTGTGCATGCTCGAAGGGGTCGCCGCCGGATGCCAAGTGTTGCAGCTCCTCGCAGGTAGCTACTTCGACGTTCGTAGGTATCAGGATAGATCATGATGAGGGGGTTTCGTCGTCACCTTGCCGTCCGTTAGGGAGGACGGTGGATACCGCTGCTCTGACGATGGCTTGTAGAGGGGGAGCTCCACGCTTGTACTGCCGTTTTGCGCGGGGCCCGAGGGCGTGCGGGGCCCGAGGACGGGGCCGTTCCTAGCTTGCCTCCGGTCGCCGGAGGTCATGAGTACTTTGTGACGAATAGGAGCTGGCCGCCAGTACTGTAGCTCGTACAGGAGGGTCGTGCGTGGGTACTTGCGCCGGGTTGCGTGGGGGGCGCGGTCGCCCTGCGCTCTGCCTTCTCTGCGGCGCATTTATGGTGAGGCCGATGGGGGGCCCCACCGGATTTGTCCTGTCTACGCGGAACGTATCCGAGGAGGATTCTGACCCGTGGACCTCGACGTGCCCGACTCCCTCGCTCGGGGTCGGGTGAGGCGGAACCTTCGTGGTACAGGGTCGGGGGCTCCCGACCCTGGGGCCACGGTCGGTCGAGGCGGAAACCCTGCGGAGGAAGGTCGGGGCGCTCCCGGTCCTGACGCTGGGATCGGTCGAGGCGGAGACTTGATCACACTTTGGTGGGCCAAGGCCTTCAGGTTTGTTTCCTTAAGCTGCGTATTAGGGGACCGTTGATATTTCCCCCCAACAAATGATATGATAGCCTCCACCGCATGTCCTTGTTTGGATTGGATGCTCCATTTTTCTACTGTACCTTAAATCACAGTGCTCATGCATTATTCAGTAGGGGCTGCAGGATAGACTTTCGACCAAGTCAGGGAGTCACAGTTGTTGCATTTGCATAGACAAATGAGCTACCAATGTCAAAATAATTGACCCTTAGCGGATGTATTGAGATCAAATGAGTGTGTAACAATTAGTGCGTACCTAAATGTTAAAGCAAGCTGATGGGTTAATTTCCCTCACGTTTCACAAGCTCATTTGATTTTCTTTCCTCCAATTTCTCACTGTGACATTGTATAGTAGTACTTTATTTCAAAAAAAATCATTGCATAGTAGTCTACCCTAAAGATGCCATGAGTATTCAAGCACCACGGTGACAAATTAAAAATGACATCAATCATGGATTTGAGGCTTCTACTTGAATTGGACAAATACTTACTCTGTTATTTATATATGATTCCAAACTCATACATGGCATATGATGGGCATGCCATATTTTCTCACGCATTTCATTCAATGCTACCCACTGCCTTTCACGCACTTCTCATTTCTTTTGTTAGCGGTGGTTTTCAGTCACTTACATTGCATTTCTCAAGATCCAAAATAGTGAAAACAATATTATTCCTGCGGAACAAATACTTACTCTGTTCTTTATATATGATTCCAAATTCATATATGGCATATGATGGGCATGAACAAAGGATTGAGCGAACCATTTCCTTTGGAAAGTTTCCACTACCTTAATGTTTTGACGGAAATAAAAGGAAAATTTCCTGAGGTTGGAGAGAAGCAAGCGCCAGCACTAAGCACTACGCATCACGCAAAAATCACATCATACCGAAGGCAAGAAAAACAAAGAATCCAGGAAACACTTGCTTTTCATACATGCAGATGCATTGCGCTGGCCATGCCTCAATTTGAAAGCTACAATCTGCACTCTAATGCTCATTAGTTGGACCAAGCAGTCCTAATGGGATTATACGTCAATTGTTAAGAAAAGAGAAGCAAAGTGCACTATTAGTCTAAACAAATAAGATTAAACGCCTACTTTTCAAATTTCCTATTCTCTTCTTATTCATGTGTTTCAAACCTCTATTCTTGCAAAATTCTTACATTTTTCAATCATACGTTTTCCCACCTCATTCATTTCATATTACTGTGTTTTCTCTCATTTCTATCCTTCGTTTCAAATAGACCTTATTTGAGAGCTGAACAGAAGGGCGTTGAAACATGGTCGTTGACGGCTGAACATGGTCGTGCTCCTACCTCCGTGTAGTGCCATTCCATTTCTTCTTCACCTTCTCTCTTCGACCAGACCACCTCGTGCTCGTGCGGTCGTGCCCGTGGCCTCCCTCTGACCTCTGTTGATCCCTTCAACACGTCCGCTATTTTAACATTAATCAATCTAGTTAATTACACCTCTTGACTGCTTCTACTCCCGATAACAATCACGGACTCCACCGCCTGCTCCTCCTCTTCTCCAACCTCGCGATCCTGGAAAGTAGAAATCAACAAACCCCCGTTCTTGATGCCAAGATCCTAGCTGGATCAATCGAGAGAGGAAGGGGGATCGTTCTTGGATAGGAGAAAACAATTCTAGAGAGAGAGAGAAGGCTATCCATCTTTTAAATTGGGACGACGGGGGCGAGGAGATGTCTCGGGGCGAGCTGGGGCAGAAGATCGACTACGTCTTCAAGGTGGTGCTCATCGGCGACTCCGCGGTCGGCAAGTCGCAGCTGCTCGCGCGCTTCGCCCGCAACGAGTTCAACCTCGACTCCAAGGCCACCATCGGGGTCGAGTTCCAGACGCGCACCCTCACCATCGACAAGCGCACCGTCAAGGCGCAGATCTGGGACACCGCCGGCCAGGAGAGGTTGGTAATCAAATCGATCAACCGATCCATCCATCTTTTCCTAAAACTAAAAATAGGCAAGCATAGCAGAGGAAAAAGAAAATGTCATCTTGATCCAAAGAATTGATGGTGTTGCGTTGCTGTGGGGCAAAAATATAGTACAGTATGCAATGAAAATTTTGTTATCCTGATGGTGGTGATGGACAAAGCTACGCGTAAGAAAAGGCTTCCTTTCGTATTGAAAGTAAGAGTTGGGAGACTTTCAGATGTAGGTTAACTTAAAGTCTACAAGATATTCACTTTTGGGCTCCGTCCCTATTGCTGCAGATGGGTAGGTAGTTCATAAACAGAATTGCACGGTCCTAGAGTTTGATGTGTTTGAGTCAGCTGCCGTTTTCTAGATTTCATGTTTTGATGTTGGGCCACAATCATTGGCCCCGCACTATCTCAATCAATGCCTCTGTTATGTCTGTTTCTTACATATATAACTACGTGTAAGGTGTAACAATCTTTGTTTTGTGAATTGGTCTTGGAATGGTGAGGCTGTATGTTGGAAAGGATAATACTGTTCTCTGTGTGCAATAACTGCACAATGATAAATTGGTGAAACTGCTGGAAGTTAGGTTTATCATGAATTGAATTTCTTGCTTTGCATAAAATGATTAATATTGTCTAGATGAACAGGTCACACTCTCATTGAATATAGAATTTAACGAGCAGTGGAAGCAGGCGGTAAAAAATTAAATATTTGACAGAAATAGGAGCTTGGGAGCAACTAGTATAAGAAGATGGGTAGAAAACACCGTCCTAAATGTTCACATGTGTTCTCTATACACTGTACATCTTGCGCTCATGTATTGTACATTTAGATATTAGGCTAGTGATTTGCTAGCTTGCTTAGACAGGTTAGGTGTTTGGAAAAGCCTAAAAGAGAACTTTCAACAGCACCAAATTTGTACCTGCAAGATTAGCTCTCCCTCATTTTTATGTGGAGAGTTAGGTTATTCCAAACTGTCGGACAGCAGACATTAGCTCCGCAGATTGGGGAGGTCTCCTTTGATGATTGGTGAGAAAGAGCAGTTTCAGGAGCAGGAGAACAACTACAGAAGGGTCTCAATTCTCTGATTATTCTGGGCGCATGGATCTTATGGAACCACCGAAATAGGTGTGTGTTTGATGGTGTATCTCCTAACCTAGCTAGAGCTCTAATGCTTGCTGGTGAGGAATTACATGTGTGGGGTTTGGCCAGCGCCAGAGGTATTCCCTACCTCCTCGCCCTTGGACCGGATTAGGTGCTGGAAGTGTTGGTCGCTTTTTTGTTTTACCAGGCGCGCTTTTTTCCTTTAAAACTCTGAGGGTGTGTGTGTGTCCTGTAAGGGCTCTTCCCCTTTTTTTTCTTAATATAATGATACGTAGCTATCCTGCGTGTTCGAGAAAAAAAAAGAGTTAGGTTATTCCTCAAATTCCAGCATGCATTGCTCCAGCAGGTAGCGCATTCCAAATGACATGCCAGTGTAGCTTGCCGTCACGGTAACTAACCAAATAATGATCCAGGGCAAATATGAACAAAACATACCTGCAGTGAGCCAGCGCTACCTGATACGCACTAGTTTTTCCAACTCGGCTATTTCTCAGCTCAGTAAGGAACTAATAGTACATGTGGTAGATATTACAAAGCAAATATCCTCTCGTAGGTAAAATTTAATAGGGAATATATAGGGAAACTAAAATGTGAACCTAATTGCATACACAGTTATGTGCCTTTAAACTTTTAAATTTTGAATAAAGACATGATCTAGCACAACTTGAGTGGTGTGGATAAGGGGTATGTGTTCACCTAGGTACACAGAGTCCATGTCCATTGGGGTATCCTCTGTTTTCAATGGAGAACTAGAAACTGAACTTTGTTCTACTTCCAGTTTTTGAATCTTGGCATGTATTAGAGTAATTTTAGCAAAAGTATGTTGGATGTACTCTCTCCATTCTATTTTATTTGGTATTATCTTTTCATACACAAATAACAAAAAAGCACATGATGGCCAAATGACCCTATTGAGTTGTGTACTTGTGTATGATGTCTTAAATTCATTTGTCCCTTGAATCTTGTGTCTTCTATGTTAACGAACGTTAAACAAAGCTATTTAATCATGTATATTATACATGCTAAATGGGCTAGGGACACTAGAAAGAGTTAGTTCAGTTCTCAAGATTATATATATTATCAAATGTAAACAAACAATCACACTTTTCACTCCTAATAAAACATGGAAGAAAAAAAAAGTGGAGGGAGTGTCTCTTGGTTCATCTACGCCATCTCTTTATGTAAGCATTCACACTATTAATGTCTAAACCTTTCTTAATGTGGTAATAGGTACCGAGCTGTAACAAGTGCCTACTACAGAGGTGCAGTTGGAGCTATGTTAGTATATGACATAACCAAGCGCCAGTCCTTTGATCATGTGGTTAGGTGGCTTGAGGAGCTACGTGGTCATGCAGATAAGAACATTGTTATCATGCTTATTGGTAACAAATCTGATCTAGGCACGCTTCGTGCCGTGCCAACGGAGGATGCTAAGGAGTTTGCTGAGCGTGAGAACCTCTTTTTCATGGAGACCTCTGCCCTTGAGGCCACCAATGTTGAGAGCGCCTTCATGACTGTCCTGACAGAGATTTACCGGATTGTCAGCAAGAAAAACCTTGTTGCCAATGAGGAGTCTGATTCCAGTGGAAGTTCGAGTCTACTGAAAGGAACCAAGATTGTTATCCCTGGTCAGGAGCCACCCCCTGCATCCAAGGCGACATGTTGTATGTCCTCCTAGGGATGATATTGTACCATGTTCTTTCTGGTAGTAGGAGTTTCTGATTACTCCTGCCATATCTGCACATTGAATGGCTGGGATTCTTGGGAGTAAAGATGAGGTCTACAGGAACAGTTAACTCATATAAATTGTAATTGTCTCGGGACTGCCCTTCTTTTTGTATCTAATATTGTGATATAGTGCATTTATTAAGAATCCTTCTTCCCTTCGGATAATATTTACAGCCTTTTCTTTTTGCTATATTGTTCTTGTGCCTGCACAAACATGGACTTCATACACTTTATTTCTGCACTGTACTCGGTCCTGTCTAAGAAAATGCTGATAGCAGAAAACTCCGGTACCAGTGTGGCTATCATATACAGAAGCAAGCCTGCTTCATGTAATACTGGCCACACCCCACTATGATTTATCATGCAGCAGAACAGAGTATGCCAAGTTGATCCAGGATGTGGTTTTGCTTATCCTTTGTTCCTTTGCGAAGTCTAAACACGACATGTCATCCTACTGTTGATACTGTAAACCCTTTTACTCCTTGGTTTCAATTCCTGTTGATTATTAATTCGGCGGGTCATTTACAAGATCTCTGTTCAACAATTCTCCTATACGTCGTGGATAATTTTGTGTGCATGAAAGCTTCCTTTGTACCATCTCCTTCCATTGAAATTTTTATACTTATCTGAAGAAAAGCCATGGTATTATTGCATCATTACTAATGTATTGTACACAACATTCAGATAAGAAGCGTCCGGTCAGAAGAAACCAAAAGCCTTTGTATCCTCAATGGCACAGTCAAGATTAACTGGACGCAATGAGTGAACAAAGAAATGTAGTGGGCCTAGCACAAAGAATAGTTTGTTCTCTCATCCAATGAGCTTCTCATGTTCATGTTCAGATCCTACCATGTCCATGCCCTTTCAATAGAACATTGGTGTTCGAGATATGGCAGAGTTTCTTTGAACAACTAGATCTTATATTATTCAAATTGACTTATTGTGGGAAATCAGGCTGATGGAGAAGGATTTTTTTTATATGAAAAATAAAAAAGTAATCTAGAACCGATATAGTCTGGGGAATTCTCCAAGAAGAGCCCCTTGTTTCTTCCCTCTTTCAAGTAAATCTTCTAGATGCACAAAATCCAAAGTTGGGGTCCCTCCAAAGTTCCATATATAAGTGGATCTTTCAAGGTAGGCTCAATTCCTCACAGAACGATGCAAGAGAATATCCTTCCCTGCTGAAAACCTGAAAAGCAATGTGTTAAAGAATAGCTAGTGTCTCTATCTCTTCTCTGACGTAAAACTAAGAATGATGATGTGTATCCGTATGATATGATGCAGATACACTTATCAAGACAAACACTGGCCATTCAATATTTCTGCGTGATTCAGCTCCGAGTAGGACACTGAGACTTGATTTTAAAAGTAAAACAATAATAATTTCTTATAATCTTCATGTGAACTTTTAATGAATATAAGAACTAAACAGTAATGGTATGTAAGTAGTAGCTCAATAGATATTTTGAAGAAGCTACTCAATTAACAGTTTATTTAATTTCTATTGCAAAATATTCGCATGTCATAGTTGAATTTTCAGAATTCACAAACCATAGCTCTCTTATTTTATTTTTATGATCATTTTATAAATATTTCTATGGAAGATCAGCTTAATGAAACACATACAATGCAATTTCTCAAAAAATTTGATACACCCCAAACGCTTGTTCTTGCTTACATGCAAAGGATATTTGTCCACCATAATAAAGTAACTTATCCAGGAGGCCTGAAATTCTCTCTTTGTCTTTAACATATTTGTGCCTGTAAGTTTCTTCTAGGTACTGAAATTGCTTCTCCTTATATTTCTTTTAAAAAACACCGAGCTATACTTCTAAATTGGAAGATTCAATTATTCCAGCATTCCACGAGGGATCTTGCATCAAGCTTCAACTCCCAAGGTGTCGGAGCCCAACCCCAAAAGTGGCAGCGGCACTGATCCGAGCTTATTGCCGATCAGGCGCGTGCCAATGGGTCTGACCGGTTGCCCCGACCGGTCAGACCGGTCAGCTTGAGTCCGAGGCAAAATCTGGAGTCCTGATCGAATTGGAGATGAATCGAGATTGCGGGAAAAGGCCCCTAGCCGATCGAGGGCTATCACCCAATCGTCAAACACAATTATTTACCTTTTATCTTCAAACCCTAGCTTTTCCAACCCCCTTCCTTTCCTCCTTCGTCTCGACGGTGTTTGAGGATGTTCTGAGTAGCCTGACCGATCTTAAAGTAACCCTAGGCGCGCCACCTCTGAAGGGGTCCCTCCCAAGGTGGTGTTTCTAGGTTTTCGCGGCGTCCCTGCGTTGGACCGGTCTGACCAGCCTACCTGACCGGTCTGACTGGCCAGGAACAGAGGTTCTGATGAGGTGATCAACTGGTGCACGTGCTAGCTAGCGCATTCGTGTGTTGGCTAAAAAAAGTGTCAACACATTTTGGCAAGTCCGCTGGGGATAAAAGATCTGGTTTTACAATTGTTCCAGAAAACCCTAGTAAGATGGGATCCACTACGGACATAGACAAGGATAACATCATCACGGCATCCATGGAGGATCTCAGTGAGGAGGAGCAACGGAATATAGCGACGCACCAGGAATACATCAAGATGCAATATCTCATGGGTATCAAGAAAGATCGCAAGGGCAAGGTGACGAGAGTGTAGGACTTCGAGCTGCCCACAATCAAGATGAAGGATAGCATGATCGAGGAAATTCACGATGTAAGTAATCTCCCCTCCGATCAAGCCGCCGTTAATGCAGAGCTTCGTAAGAACCTTGCTGACCAAAATAGGGTTACTACTACATTAATGGCACGAATAGATCAACTTGTAGGAAGTAAATCTGTTTCATGTAATAAAAATGATTTTTCTCAAGTTGATTCGCATGGGGCTGTGCATACGAGTTCGTCGGCAAATACAGGGGCTACTCCTGAAAACCCGACGTATGGCATTCCGTTGAATTTCTACACGGGACAAATGCCACCCCGGGCCCAACTACCAAAGCTGAACACAGCTGAAGTGGTCAAATCGGTCCAGGCAGGCAGTCCGACCGGTCAGGCTTCTAGGCCGGCCAGTTAGACATTGTCCCTGAAACACCTGTGCCGCTTGCTGTTGTGCCCTACTCGGTTGCTTCTGACCATGTTGGTGAGCTTGGGATTAGCACACCCTCGATTAGCACGATAGCATATATGTCACCTCCAATCTCTAACACCACTATTGCATCTAGGGGGATTTCGAATGATGTGTTTTCTGATTTGCACTGCACTCAGAACGGTAACCCACCCCACGTGAGTAATGTGAATACATCAGCCCCAGAGCAATTAGAGTTACACTCCCTTCGCGAGATTAGAAGATTTAGAGAGGAGATGTTGGCTTTGATGCAAAGTAAATTCAACATAGATACTAGTAGTTTGAAATTATATCAAAAGCCGTATCAAGCTGATTTTGACTATATCCCCTATCCTGTCGGTTAGTGCATGCCCGACTTTGTTAAATTTAGTGGTGAAGATAATCGAACCACATGGGAGTACATTAGTCAGTATCTGGCTCAGCTAGGCGAAGTGGGTTATTATAATGCTTTGCGAGTTCGCTTGTTTTCTTTGTCATTAACTAGAACCGTTTTCGCTTGGTACTTGTCTTTGGCTCCCGGCTCTATTGATTCGTGGGAACAATTAGACCAGAGATTTCATGATCACTTTTATACTGGGAGTTTTCAATTGAAGTTGACGGATTTGACATCGGTTAGGCAAGGCAAAGAAGAATCTATCTTTGATTATATAAGATGGTTTAAAGAAACTAAAAACGGTGCTTTAATTTGTCACTTTCTGATAGTGATCTGGCTGATCTTGCACTTAAGGGTTTGAAATCCTCCATTAGCGATTGGCTAGAAGGTTTTAAGCTTCACACTATCGCACAAGTACTTATGAAGGCTTCAACAATGGAACTTAGGATTGCTAAACAAAAATATAACTTTAAGTCTCGTATGCATGCTATTGAATATGATTCTGATAGTTCGAACGACGATGACAATGAAGTTTATATTACTGAATTTGTGTGGACTTCTAAAGCTAAATCATCTTATTCTTGTACATCTCTTAAGCTGGCCTAAAAGAGTCGGCAAGAAGAAGTAAAATTTACTTTTGATGTTTCCAAGTGTGATCGTATTTTTGATGAATTGCTTAAAGTTGGACATCTGAAAATATCCGATACTATGCCTCCACTTGAAGAATTGAAAAGGAAAGCATATTGCAAGTTTCATAATACTTTTTCTCATGCTACTAATGATTGCAATGTGTTCCGTCGACAGGTTCAATTGGCTATAAATGAAGGCCGGTTGACATTCCATGAGATGCAAGTGGATAAGGCACCGTTCCCTGTCAACACAATGGATATCCAGCAACCCAAGGTACTGGTTTGGCCGCATCAAGCCGAAGCTACTAACGATAAGAATGTGGTGAACGGGGAAGAGAAGCCTGATTTGAGAGGCAAAGAGTTAACAAGGGAGGTGGTGTATGAGAAGACTCCAGATGGCAGAGAGTCATTCAAAATCACTGTGAAAGCCTTTGGACACAGGGGGCAAGCATCGCCCACGACATCAGGTCAAACACCGATCGTGTCTGCTGGTTAGACCGAACCGGTTGGATCGGTGCAGGGGACCGATCAGATCGGTTCACCTCAAAGCCGCCCCCGAATGATAAAACCAAAGCGTCTAGAGATTGGGATCTGGAAGCTCAATATGGCAAAAGATCAGGGGAGCAGCCTTAGGGAAAGGGTCACTTTTGATATGCTTCTGGACAAGTATACTAAAAAAAAGGCCGTTACAAGGGATCAGCCGGTAAAAAAGAGAATGAGGTCACCTACTCATCAAGGGAGACAAGGTTCATCGTGGAGAGCAGTTATTAGGCAGAAAGGTGACCATGTGAAATCAAGGCAGTACCCCTCCGCATCTTGGGCTCCTCTAGCATCAAATCCTCCATGCCCAGTGTGGGATGACAATGGGGTAATGTGGGTGCCCTATCAGCCGTGTAGCGGCCGTCTTTCCATCCTGGATGGGGAGGTTCTAGAAAGTCAGCTTTGGATAGAATCTCATGCTCCGTGCAAAGCCGATGGGCACCCCGCTCATCTGGTCAGGGTCCACAGACTCGACCGATCAGACCGGCCCACCCTGACCGGTCAGACCAGTTTGTCCTGGTACCCTGGATTTCTCCTTTGAAGCAAGTGTATCAGCCTAAATAGAGGGAGGAAGAGACTCAGAAGATGGAAGTAGACTCAAAGAAAGGCCAAGGAAAAGCTATTATTCAAATTGGGTCTATGGATGTTCCGTCGAGGCTAATGCAAAAGGGCTGATTGGCACAAGCAACCCGGTCGTGACATCTATGCAGAAGGCTCCCACTGCCAATGATCATGAGGCTAGTAGTAGCGGGTCAAGCTCCAAATATCTTTTACCAAGATGGTGTCCTCCCGGGTTGACTCGCACATAAAGGAGGAAGTTGCAGAGGCTGAGGCTACAAGAGAAAAGGGAACAAGAGCTAATGAAACAGAGGGATGAGGCGTTCAATAGATACAGACCCGTAGCACCTCAGAAGAAGGAGTGGAGAGCAAAGACCGACGCCCCAGCTCCACCAGTCAGACCGGTTGAGGAACCGGTCAGACCGATCGAGGCGTCTGTGCCAGTGCCCGAGCTGGTCAAACCGATCAGGGAACCGGTCAGACCGGTCGAGCTAGAGACGTCGCCCGGTTTCGCTCTTTCTACCCCTATGGTTTGCAACAATGACTTGGCATCAGTCCATGAGACAAAGGACGATGAATAACTTGTTGATTACATTACTTCGCCCGAGAGCATGGCCCTGGAGATAAATGTGATTCATATGTCGATGCATGGTTATGTACTCTCGGAGGAGGATCTGGCTCACCTTGACTTTGGGCCTAAGGATGATGTGTTCTAAAAGCCTAAAGCCACTGCAAATCATCTGAAAGCGCTATATATGTGAGGACATATCAGTGGGAAGCCAATTTCTCGGATGTTGGTTGATGGAAGGGCAATTGTCAACTTAATATCCTATTCTTTGTTCAAGGAATTAGGTGGTTCAAATGAGGAGCTAATCAAGACCAACATGACTGTCAGTGGTGTGGGAGGAGGCGAGCTTATGGGAGCTAAACGCGTTGTCTCTATGGAACTTACCATTGGGAGCAAGACGTTGGCCACCGCGTTCTTCGTCGTCGAGACCCAAGGTAACTTTAGTTTGATTTTGGGTCATGATTGAATTCATGCAAATCAATGTGTTCCTTCAACGCTACATCAATGCTTGATCCAATGGGTTGGGGACGATGTGGAGGTTGTGCATGGTGATACGTCGGCTTGTGTTGCTGTAGCCTATAGTTCCACCGTGAATGTTCATGATAATGTTACGTGCTTATCTAGTGTAGATCTTTCCGATTGTGAGTATATTAGCTGCACCAAGGATGGTTTTGTTGCTGCTGTATTAAAGCCAATTAATGATCGGCAGGCTTACCGCATATGATGTAATGGATGTAAATTTACAATGGTTGCAGCAGAGGCTAGAACACTATCAAGCACAGAAGAATGATATGTGTGAGGCCATTGAGGATCTTGATGACATGAGTAAATTAGGATAAGGGTTTACATCGGCTGATCATTTAGAGGAGGTGGATATTGATGATGGTATTGTACCAAGACCAATGTTTGTAAACAAAAATCTTGAGCCTGTTTTCAAGGCCGTTTTAATAAAGTTATTAAAAGAGTATGTCGACTGTTTTGCATGGAATTATACTGAAATGCCTGGTTTAAGCCGCGAGCTAGTTGAGCATGGGCTACCTATCAAACCTGGTTTTCGGCCTCATAAACAACCTGCTAGGCGTTTTAATCCTATTATTTATGATCGAGTGAAAGAGGAAATCAATCGGTTTCTTAATGCTAAGTTTATTAGGCCTTGTCAATATGCTGATTGGGTTTCTAATATTATGCCTGTTGAGAAGAAGGGCATAGGTAAGCTCAGATTGTGCATTGATTTCAGAGATCTTAATAGAGCTTCACCAAAAGATGAATATACTATGCCTATAGCCGATGTACTTATTAATGCTGCATCTGGACATAAAATGATTAGCTTTCTTGATGGCAATGCTGGATACAATCAAATCTTTATGGCCGAAGAGGATGTGTCCAAAACGGCCTTTGTGTGTCTAGGATTTGTTGGTTTGTTTGAGTGGATTGTCATGACTTTTGGTTTGAAGAATGCTGGTGCTACTTATCAAAGGGCTATGAATTTGATTTTTCATGATTTGCTTGGAATAGTGCTGGAAGTATATATCGACAAAATTGTTGTGAAATCGGCCGAGCTAGGATTCCATTTGGCTGATTGGAGGCTTGCATTTGAGAAAATGCGTCGGTATGGTTTGAAGATGAATCTACTCAAATGTGCTTTTGGTGTATCGGCTAGGAAATTCTTGGGCTTTGTAGTGCATGAGAAAGGTGTTGAGATCGATCCTAACAAGATTGAATCTATCAGAAAAACTATAAGCTCCTATTGTAAAAGAGAGTTGCAGAAGTTTCTGGGCAAGGTGAATTACTTGAGAAGATTTATATGCAACTTGTCCGGGAAGGTGAATGCGTTTACTCCTTTACTTCGGTTGAAGAATGAAGCTGATTTACTTGGGGGTAAAACAGTAAGAAGCATTTGAACAAATCAAGAATTATTTATCTTCACTGCCCATTCTTCAGGCTCCAAAACATGGTATTCCTTTTAAATTATATGTGGCAGCCGAAAAGGGTGTTTCTAGGGTAGTTTTAACTCAAGAGACTGAAGGGAAGGAGCACATTGTTACCTATGTGAGTAGAAGGCTATTGGATGCTGAGACGAGGTACACTTTTATTGAAAAGTTTTGCTTATCATTATATCATGCTTGTACCAAGTTAAGGCATTATTTATTATCAAATACTTGCATAGTGGTTTGTCAAACCGATTAAATATGATCTGGTTTGTGAACCGTTGAAATCAATGAAGGGTCAAGTCCTAGACGATTTTATCGTTGAGCATAGAATTGATGAACAACTTGATTTAAATGTCGGTTATACCACTATTACCCCTTGGAAGTTGTACTTTGATGGATCGGTTTGCAAAAGTGGCTGCGGTGTTGGTGTGGTGCTTATTTCACCCAACGGGGCTATTTTTGAGTTTCTTAGCCAGTTGGATCACAGGTGTACCAATAATCAAACTGAATATGAGGCTTCGCTATTCGGTTTGGAAATTTTACAAGAGATGGGGGTAAAACATGTTGAAGCTTATGGAGATTCTCTGTTGGTGGTACAGCAAGTGTCTAAGGTTTTCCAATGTTTAGACGGGTTTTTAAATGCCTATCTTGATAAGTGCTTAGACAACGTAACTTGCATGGATCAATTTACTATTTATCATGTACCAAGGGAAGAGAATCTGAGGGCTAATGCTCTGGCACAACAAGTGTCTAGCTATAACATCCAGAAACGAAACTTTCACGAAAGAAAGCCAACACTTTGTGAGGCCAAGTGTTACGTCCTCGAGGGACCGGTCCAACCGGCCTCCGAAACCGGTTTGATCGGTCCAACCGGTTTGACCGCCCAGCCGGCCGGTCTGACCGGTGAAGTTTCCACTTCGGCCATGGATCATTCCAAATTTGCTAAGGACGAAGCGAATGACTGGAGAACGCCTCTGATTAATTATTTGCGGGATCGTGCATGAAGGAGTTTGTGGTACGCATCAATCAGCTCGTGTGATGAATGGCTTCTCAAGCGGGCTTGCTTTTATTGGCCTAATATGATAGCTGATTGTTTTTGTTACTACAAAGGTTGTGAAGAGTGTCAGAAGTTTGGAGATGTTCAGTTGGTTCCTGCTTCATCGATGCATTCAATTATAAAACCGTGGCTGTTTAGAGGACGGGGATTGGATTTCGTTGGTAAGATTCATCCTTCTTCGTCGAAAGGACATTGTTTTGTGATTGTGGCTACTGATTACTTTACCAAGTGGACTGAAGCAATTCCCCTCAAGAATATAACACATCGAGAGGTGATTGAGTTTATTAAGGAGCATATTATACACAAATTTGGTATTCTACAAACATTGGCTATGGATCAGGGGACTTCATTTATATCTAAAGAAGTGCAGGAGTTTGTGGAATCTTATGGAATTAAATTACTCAATTCATCTCCTTATTATGCTCAAGCTAATGGTCAAGCTGAGTCTAGCAACAAGATTCTAATTAAGCTCATCAAGAAGAAGAAGATAGAGGATAATCCTAAAAGATAGCATGAAGTTTTATCTGAAGCTTTATGGGCTCATAGTATTTCTAGACATGGCGCCACCAAAGTTACTCCTTTTGAGCTTGTCTATGGTCAAGAAGCCGTTTTACTCGTTGAGGTGAATTTGGGTGCATATAGGGTGGCTAAGCAGAATGATCTTGATTTTGACACCTACTATGTCTTAATGATGGACAATATTGACGAGGTCACCGACAAGCGGATGGAGGCTTTGATGGAAATTGAAAAGGATAAAATTCAGGTAGCAAGAGCATACAATAAACAAGTCAAGACCAAAACATTTCAGGTAGGAGATCTGGTTTGGAAGACAATTCTACCTATAGGAACTAACAGCAATAAATTTGGAAAATAGTCTCCAAGTTGGGAAGGGCCATATAGAATTACAAGTGTGCTCCGTGAAAATTCTTATATGGTGGAGACTTTACGTGGATTTCAACTATGTAGAGCTCTGAATAGGATGTACTTGAAAATGTACCATCCAAGTGTTTGGCAAGATGTTTAAAAGCAATATGGCCGATACTTTGAAATATCACCTTAGAACAAAATGGCTGGTGGGATCCATCACCCTTAGGTTTATTTCTTGGTACGCAAGCTTTACCAAGAAATAGGGGGGCATGTGTTGGAGCCCAAAAGTGGCAGCGGCGCTGATCTAGGCTTACTGCCGATCAGGCGCGTGCGAACGGGTCTGACCGGTTGCCCCGATCGGTCAGACCGGTCAGCCCGAGTCCGAGGCAAAATCTGGAGTCCTGGTCGAATTGGAGATGAATCGAGATTGCAGGAAAAGGCCCCTAGCCGATCGAGGGCTATCACCCAATCGTCAAACACAATTATTTCCTTTTTATCTTCAAACCCTAGCTTTTCCAACCCCCTACTTTCCTCCTTCGTCTCGACAGCATTTGAGGATGTTCTGAGTGGTCTGACCGATCTCCGAGCAACCCTAGGCGCGCCACCTCTAACAGGATCCCTCCCGAGGTGGTGTTTCTAGGTTTTCGCGACGTCCCTACGTTGAACCGGTCTGACCGGCCTGCCTGACCGGTCTGACCGGCTAGGAGCAAAGGTTCCGACAAGGTGATCAACTGATGCATGTAGCTCGCGCATTCGTGTGTTGGCAAAAAAAAAAAGCGTCACAAGG
Organism: Setaria viridis; assembly: GCF_005286985.2. Taxonomy (NCBI): domain Eukaryota; kingdom Viridiplantae; phylum Streptophyta; class Magnoliopsida; order Poales; family Poaceae; genus Setaria; species Setaria viridis. The sequence continues at coordinate 22,812,228 of NC_048264.2, read as the reverse complement.
CAAATCCAAGTGAAAGTTGGGTCGTTCCGTTCGAGGGAATTGGGTAGCTCCATTGTTCATGTCTGTTGACTTTGCATTCTATACCAGTATTGGTTACTGGTCTCTCAATTTTATATTGTTGTGGCTCCCCCCTCCTCCCTCGAAGAATCAAGAAACTCTCAGCGCCTGATACAGTGTACTACTACCACAGTGTGAAGCTGCTACACAATCTGAAACAATTGAACTAGTATATTGAACAACTTCAGCAGCTGGCCTAATTGTAAACTCCTTCCACTTGCAGAAGGTGCACCAAACCAAGGCCACTTTGAGATATGTTGCCTGCATGTTAAGGATGTAGCACTGGTTGGTCCTGAAAAGATAATTATCCATCATTTTTTTAAAAGAATAATTATCCATCATTGGAGACCGCAGTTTTCGACATCAGAAAAGAAATGCAATTTGTTTAGCTGCATCTCTTCCTTAGAACCATACTATTTCCATCCTAGTAGCTGTGGTTTTTTATGATTGATCCTGATGTTCAAAAGATGATGTTGATAATGATAAGTGTTAACTGTCCTTGAAGACTGAATCTTGGTGCCATGGATCCTGCCAATAAAGTGGACTTTTAAAGTTCCAGAAGTTGAGTTCTACGCTACCCAACACATTTACCAGGGTTACACTTGTATCATAACCGCATCTTTTTCAAGAACATGTCACTGGTAAGGCTAGAATTTGAAATAGCCTAGTATATTCATTCTAATTGTTGGACAATAAGATTGAAAGTTTCAATTATCGAAAAATTAGACATGCAGTTGGCCTAAAAATATGTGATCTGTTTGGTTCCGCAAAGATGTTTTTAGTTGAATATATGATTGGATTTGAGAATAACTTGCGTTTCCTTTGTACAATTACTTGATAATACTACTTTCTAATTTGACTCTGGAAAAGACATTGATCACAAAGCAGATTTGGAAGCTTCAAAAGCTCTCTTTGTAAGCCCCGCTCGTGTCTCCATCAGCCTTGTGATAAGGTACTGGTTTGCAGTCAACTCTGGCTGTGAAGGAAAACAAATAAATAGTTTTGGTTTATCTTATCAGCTGGATAACTGTCATACCAGTACGTTTCTGTCCGAAGCTGGAACAATGTAGAAAAAAGCTCTCATCTTCAGACTTTGAACTCAGACAAACCAGTTGCATTGGAAGTAATGGCATTTGCTCTTGGAAACTTCTTGGTTCATATACTTCTCAAAGGTCTGAGAAAATATGCACTACATGACCCCCGTAGTTCTTTGTAAAACCAGCTGTATCCAAGCTAGGAATAGCAAATCGGCGTTCTAAGGTATAGGAGCGTAAGAAAAACCAGGGATTAGGTTCTACTCCAAGAGGCTGAGTTCACCGGCATGGATTGGAAGATGAAGCGATCCAAGAGCGTTCCTAAGCTGAAGAACTCGTCGCCTACAAGTCCGACAAAAGGTAACTAATATTTTCCCAGCCGAAGTTAGGATGGATGTAATAATCTTTAAGGGAAAGTGCAATTGCTTTTTATTTAGATAGGAGGTTTTTCTTTTCCCCTTTGGTTCATTGCAAATGAAATATTTGTGATGAAAATTCCATTCGATGCAGCAGCAAATAGGTGACAGATGATCTTGCATGCCATAAAGTGGTTTATACTGATTTCTGGGAAAAATAATGGTGTATTAAGTCACGCTAGATGCGTTGATCGGTCGGTTGACCCTAGTAATTTGGTAGTATACTTTGAGATTCCAAGGTTGGGGGCATGCAATTTCGTCGCAACGGAGGAATTTAGAATTCTTGGGAATGTCAAAGTTTGACAGTCTTTGCTGGTTCTTACAAGAGTATGCGTGCTGAGCTTTTCTGAAACTTGATGTCGATCGCTTTCTCCGAGAATTTCAGCTAGACCAACGTGTCCTGACAGTCTCTGATAGCTTGGTTTGTGGGTAATTTTATTTTTTTATCCATTGGAGAAAACGTATTCATCACTGGCAGGGTAATTTTCAAGAACTACTAGAGGCAGTGCACTGTTGACTTGCACGCGCCGGAGGGCCCAACCACCAGGTCTTGCAGCTGTGACTCCGGCGTTAGATATATATATGCAGACAAAATAGTTCGTCGCGACGCGCAAAGGTCAAGAACCTACAAGGAGAGATGCGCATGCACAAACCAGTTAGAAGTGATCAGATATTCCATGAGAGCTGACAGCACTTCTATTTTGTTGAGGAAAAAAAGTTCATGGAAAAGAACACGGAACCCAGGGAAAAAACACGTACTGGTCCTTAATCATGCCTTTTGTTGAAACCTCAGTCCAGGTCAATTGCTCTCCGCGGTTGAATGCATATCTAAGAGCCACCCAAATTTCTCCAGACGAGGTATCATCCAAACTTACATCTCTTTACATTTAGAGGTGTGTTTGGTTGAGAAGCGAAGTGAGATGAAATAGTCATTCCACCCTAAATTATAAGAATGGAATGGTTCTGTATCTACATTTAGTTGAAGGGCTGGACCAGTTTCATTTTTTGTTTGGTTCGATGGCCGAAATCAATGTCAGGGATCACATTGGTCGTTAGTCACCGTTACCGTAGGATCCACCTGCCAGTCAAACAGCCACGCGCAGCAAGGATGGGCCCACCTGTCATTCAAACACATATCTCATCCTCCCCTGCCTCTTGCCACCGCCACCCGCAATACACGAGGAGTTGCTTTGCACTTCCGGCCATGGCTCCGGAGTCCAGAAACCAAGTCCCAGCTGCTCTGGGCGTGTGCGCGGGAGAGGGATACGGCGTTCACGCCATTCAAGACATGCTCGCCTGGTTATTCGACGTTCGAGAATGGTAGGGGAATGTACATGCGCCTCAGGTATATTTTACTCGTGGGTAAGCGGGTATGGGTACCGCTGGGTAGAGGTTTTTGCCCATTCCATGTACCATTGCCATCTCTAAATGGAGCAGCTTCGTCCTGCTCCATCTCATCCCACCAACCAAATTGCATCCATGAGATTTTCTTTCTCTTTGCATAGCTTGTGAACAATTCCTTGTGTTGGATGCCGCTGATGTCTGATAGAATTGGTTTGTAAAAATCCATATTAATAGCCGTTCTAATTAGGCAAGAAGCATCTTGTATACAATAATATATGGTAAATAAAATATATAATCATGGTAGTAAAACAAAAAAAACATACGGGTTGACAAAATCTTGTTTCCTAGTAGTGAAGTGAAATCTTGTACATCACAAAATACATGATAATTTTAGGCCGTGTCAACGGCATGATAGGCATATATTTAAAAGCAGAGGTGTAGTTATTAAATTGTTAAAAAGACGATGCCAAACTTTCCACAGTCAGGGTCATTCTAGCACAATTAGATTCCAAATACTGGCGCATCTCACATCCCAAGGACCTTTTATTCCCTTCCATTTTGTATATATATATATATATATATATATATATATATATATATATATATATATATATATATATATATATATATATATATATATATATATATATATATATATAAACCAGTGCATCTCCTCTCTGCTCCTCTGACCTCCATTTCCCACGCACCACCACCATAGTCCAAAACCAAGAAACCACCAAGAACACCTCATCCAGCTCTGCTCATGCCGAGCGACCAACCGGAGCCGCTGGCGCTGGCGCCGTTCGAGCTCCAAGCCGGCCCGGCGATGCCGCCGGCCAGGAGCGGCGGCGGCAAGATGCACCGGCTGCTCCGGTCGGCCTTCAAGCGCGGGGACTCGGCCTCGCCAGGCAGCGGGGAGGAGGCGGACCAGCTGAGCCGATCAGCGTCCGGGTCGTCTTCCTCGGCAGCGAGCAGCGGCCGCCCGCCGTCCGGGAGGCGGGTCGGGCGGCGCGGCGGCGGCGGCGACGGCTCCGTCGACGGCGACCGGTCCAGCCGCGAGAGCTTCGAGCTCGACGGTGAGACGGGCTTCCTTCCTTTGCCTTGCCTTGCTCAGTTCATCTCTTCTGGAATATTTTTTAACTGAATTGAGCAAGTTTTTTTTAGGTTTATGAGCTAAATAAATTACACTAGGGTTATATGTTCTGTTAATTTCTGTACTTTTTTATGCGAAATTGAGCGAATTTAAGTTATGCGACAACCTTTGTTTTTTTAAACGTATGCAACAACTTTTAGCTTGCCATTGTTGTCGTGGCCTTGTTGGATGATGGTACCTCCAAGGCTCTTAAACTTATTGCCTTTGTTTAATCCTAAATTGGTCATGTACTCATGACAAGGACGCTAGGATTATATTTTGTATTATCGTAATTTCCGACGATTCAATGGCGTAACCAGCAAGATTGAGCATCAAGTCTTCTTAGGTTTCTGTAATTCTATAGTTCATATATCAAAGAAAGGGTCACCTTCTTGGAAGTTACATGACCTTGTCAATCTGTCCCGGGACATTATATTATCTTGTTTTGCTTCTCTTTGTTGCTAGAAGCAGTTTATATCTTCCATGAAACAAAGGAGAAGATAGAAACAAATTGTCACTCTGACACTGTCCCCTTTGAAACTAGTTGGACAAGAGGAAGTCTCTTTCTCTCATGTTGCTTTCTCAACTCAGAAAGTCTAACAACGCAAGCAGGTAGGGGCCTTTTCTGCCAGCCCTTTTAAGGTTCCAGAGCATGATAACAATACCTTGGCCCTTGGGCCCCATGATATTGAATTGGCAGCTTATGTTGCTTTGGCAGCAGTTCACATTCATTAGTAAGTCCCTTTCATGCAGTGGAAAAAATGTCCAGCATATCCAATGACAGAACAATGTTTTTGTTTGCGTGCTCCCACACTTGGTAGTGCAGGTAACAGTGTTGAAGGTGTCTAAAAATTAAGATCATTATTACAAACACATTGCCTTATATACTGGTTATGTGGCGAAATCTCGCTCTCTAAACTTCAGCGTGGTGATGGAGGCTCTACCCCGTCCACAGGTTATTGCCTCTTCGGAAAGCCTTTTTTTATCTTTGAACTGGGAGTGCTAGCAACAATAACATGACTTGCAAATTGCAAGCATGTCTTGAGCTTGGTGACCTTCTGAAGGTCAAAGCACCAAATACCAAGATCACATCTCTTCTGCTAGATTACTTGTGGTCAGCTTGTGAGTATTTTAGCAATTGCTTATCCTAGATCCAATGCTTGTTCCATGATTGCATTCTTTTATGTTGATTCTTTGCGCAATTTACTGTCTTTATATGCATAAACTAGGTTGCAAATTGACTAGTAAAATGTTGTCAAGTTGCTGGTTGGTCATGAGCTCAAACAATTGCCATATGCATTGTGTTCTGAGTGGAATCTCTTCTGCTGAACTGCATGCGCTCAGATTGAAATTGTTTGCTGACATGGATATTCGACCCCTGCATGAATTAAAGGTTCCAAGAACGGCAAGTTGCTGTCGGCGCTGCGCGACGCCAAGATCGGCCATGCTTACGAGCCGTTCCAGTGGGAGAAGAAGATGAGGGAGCTCCTCCCGGTGCCGGCGGCGAGCTGCTTCCTGTCCCTGCTTCTTCTGCCCAAGGCGACGGACGGGTCCAACACCCGGTACAACTCCCTGGACGACACCCTGGCGCGCGCGGACGCGTGGCTCCGGTCGTCGCAGGCCTCCGGCGTGCCCGTCGTGTTCATGAGCGTGCAGACGGAGGCGCTGCTGACCAAGATCTCCGGCGAGACGGCGCTGTCTACGGTGAACACGGGCTCGCTGTCGGACCTCGCCGGGATGGCGAGCGCCAGCCTGTACGGGTTCGAGGACTACCACGGCGTGGACATCGGCGTGGTCCGCGCCGTGCGGCTGTGGTACGCGGCGGTGGCGGGGGAGGCAGCGCTGGAGCTCCGGCTGCGCCCCGGCGACACGCGTCTGGGATTCGCCATCAGCCGCACGGAGGAAGGGTTCATCTACGTGTCGTCGGTGGCGGAGGAAGGGACGCCGGGGGTGGCGTCGGCGCGATCGGGGCTCCTGGAGCTCCACCGGGCGGCGCGCGCGGCGTCGAGGCTGCTGGTGGTGTCCCGCGTCGGCGGCGAGAAGGTGCTGCCGTGGATGGCGTCGGCGTCCGGGGACGTCAAGTGCTTCGACACCGTGTCGCTGAGCCAGAAGCTGTCGCTGCACCGCCACGCGCTCCGCCCCATCACGCTGCACTTCCTCATGTGGGACCACGACCTCGCCGCGGCGCTGCCCCGGGGGGACGACGCCGACGTCGAGAAGCCGCCACCGGTGCTCCTGCTGCCGTCGCCACTCGCCGTGGCGGAGACGACGGAGGCCGACGAGATCGACGGCGACGGGCCGGGGCTCGCCGGCAAGGACTCGAGGGACTCGTCGTTCAGGTTCCAGAACATCGGCCTCCCCGATAGCTGGTTGTGACTTCATCACGTCTGAAGTAGTAGTAATATGCTGCACTACATGTTTCTTTTTTCTTTCTTTTTTTTAAAAAAAGAGAACTGTTGATTATGTATGCTTGATAGGAGTAACCAAGTGACGAGCATCATGTCTACCTCAAAGGTTCAATTCGAAATCTAATTTGAATAGAAAGCGTGTGGTGCGCTATAGTACCTAGTACCTACATAGAACGACGGTTAACATGATTTGAACATTTTCGGCTGAAATTAACCGTATCATACACCATCATCACCATCCACTAACAGAAACAGTGGTTTTCTTTCCCGTAGTCACCTGTATAAACCTGTGCAAGACATTGGCCATCGACAGGCATGCCCATACCACTGAAAGACATTCAAGACGCCAAACATAGGGCTCCATCCGCTGCTTAGCATCGTTGAAGCTCCTTCAAGTGCTTGGTTATGAAACTTCAGTTGAAAAATACATCCTACCAAGATATGGTTCTCCATTAGTGTTGGCAAGTCAAGGCGTCGCACAATACATGTTACCGGCCAATCACAAGGTTACCACCACGATAATACGTTGGGCTGAACAAGTTGTGAATGTTCAAGCCAATCCATGTGGTCAGTTTGCCAGCCATGAGTTAAGATGAAAAAAATCGAAACGCAATGACACGACAGCATGCACTCGTCTATTAATCCATCCATCAATTTGGACCCAGCCGATTTTGTGTTGCATATTAAAAATCATACTACCAACAAGAACGACTGAAACATACTTTACTAGGCACAATAATGAAAAGAAACATCAATAAAAGCTACAACTACAAGCAACGTACTCTGCAGCCTTGAGTCATTCTAAACACAACTTTGGATGTCCTGCTTATACAAACGGAATGTGTCAGTCCAAGTCCAGTGACAGTTTATCATGTACACCACCACACATGCCAGATCTGCTTTTGTCTAGATTAACATCCTACAGACAGAAGAAAAATAAAAACTCCTAAATGTGCTATCCAGCAGGGGAAAAGAAGGGTAAGATGACTACAGCAGTTTACATGATACAGAAGACCAATTTCCGAAGATCTTTTTTCACCCCTGTGAGCAACTCCATCTTAATACATTACTACCCACGCTAGCTATGTTACAGCCTACACACTCAAATGGGCTAAGGGTCCATATGAGTCAACCAACACCATTTATACTGTACAAAATTGTCAATCTGAACAAGCCTCAGGCTGAGAAGCTGTCGCTGCTACCAAATGAGATAACTCCTTTACCTCTGCACGGAGCCACAAAGCCAAAGGCCATGCTGAGTATACAAGTCGGATCATCGGGAATGGCCTAGTACGACACAGCTCATTCCAAGTAAGCTCATGATGCAGTAGAGCCTGCAGAAAGTGGGCCGTCTCTTAGCTGTTGTAGACAGTGTTGGAGTTGCTTTTGGATCATCTCGGCAACCATTCGCAGCCTTCCTTGGCCTACCTCTCCAGCCACAGCAGACACATTCACAGTCTCCACAGCTCTTGAAACCTTCTGCTTACATCTTTCCCACTCCTCAAGTTGCAACCAGCAGGCTCTCCCACCATGGCTCCCATCCATTGCAAGGAATGCTATATGATTGTTGTCCCCAAAAGAATACCGGAGTCTCACTGATACACAATATGGAAGCCAGGCAGCTCCACCAGCTACATTCATGTGAGGAATGAGAGCATGGTCAAGTACAAATGTCAGGGCAAACTCTACTGAACTGTGGGCTCTATCATGATGAATGTTACTCTTGGCCAAAGTGCTCTCTGTATTATCAGCCGAAGCTGATCCTGAGTGATTCTCCAAACAAAGCTCGATCCGAGCCCTCTGAGCAGTAGCAATGTCCCCATGAGCCTGGGAAAAACCTTTCTTCCATGCAATCAACTTTAAAAACTCACGCAGTACCGAAATCGGCAACGTGAGCAAAGTGATAAAAGAAGCAACTCTAGAAGCATCATATGGTTCGGAGGCAACACGCCTGCTAAAATAGTCACATATTTCATTGATTTCAGCTGCTGCTAGCTCTTCCTGAGCATTGCTCTGAGCCTGCTGTTGCTGTTGCTGGTGGTGAAATCTTTTAACACTCAAAACTTGTAGTAGCAGTTGAACCCGATGAACACTGACTGCAAATACATAGCCTCTGCAAGATGAAAACAGGAACCAATTTATTGGCAGTCCCAAATGTAAATACTTAACTGAAAGGAAAAACAAGGAAGATGAGTCATTGTGAACTGTTGACACCTAACACTAGCAGTCTAGCACTCAGTGGCAGAGCCAGCTGGGGTGCCCAGTGTGCCAGGCACACCCAAAACTCCTATACATCCCCAGGGAGTAGTTAGGCATAGCAAAATTTATAGTTTACAAACTCGTTTACTCAGCACTCACACACAAGTAGAGGCCTCAAGTATATGTTCTCTAATCTTCATTAGGACCATAATACTTTTCATGTGTCCAGGCAGGCAGCTGCTGGGCATTTGATCACCACTGACAATATTAACTCTCTATGATTTAAAATTAATTACCTTATCCAAGGACATTTCAAGTGTGTTTTTTCCCAACTGCAAGTGAGATGCACATACGCAGTTACGCACCAATGCACATAGGCCACAAGCATGGAATTTGATAAGGTTTGAACTCCAGTTTGATAACTCCATTGATGATATGAAAAAACTGATGATCTAATCAATTCTGTTAGCACTCTATTAGGCTTGTTGAAGCAAATAAACATGCTATTTATGATTAGGTGTATTTGTTTCTTAAGGTATTGTTGTGGTGATGGCAAGTGTTGAAATTGTTTTTATTTTTCACAATGATCCTAGCAAAGAATAAGTTGAGAAATAGTAGTAGAGATAAGACAATTGTTTGGCCACATTTATGGAGTGGAATATTTTGCTAAAGGTAATTAACGATAACATAATCAAAACTTCCATGACCACGATGAAGTGTATTGAGTGGAAGAATTTATGGTATTGTATCTATTTATGTAAGACCTTATTTTACAAATATTAACACTTTATATTGCAATTTTATAAATTCAAATTAATTTTTAAATGCACAATATTATAAGCCCTTTTTAATACATTTATTTTATATTGACTTCGGGGCCTTAAGAAAATTTGGTGTGCACACCCATCGCAGAACTCCTGGCTCCACTGCTGCTAGCAGCCTAGCACTTTTTCAGCTTGGAACTCTCGTCTAAGCTCAACCACATGTCAGACAGCATCAAAACCAGTGTTCTTAAGGCGGTAAGGCAAGCCGTGGTGACCCACCCCCTCTCAAATGCCTAGGAAAAACAGCTTTCTGAGTAACAGCAAAGCAACTGCAGGAAGGAGGAAAACAAAAGGAGAAAAGGGGAGGGACAAAGGAGAAGGAACGGGTTAAGCTGTTGCCCCAGCCCAACAGCCAGCCCATTTGTGCCTCCCTCCCAGTCCCTGCCTCCTATGCGGATGCAGCTCCGCTCCCAGACTCAAAATAGTCGTCGCGTCTCTCACTTCCCCCTCTGGGGGCCAGCCGGCTTGCGCCTCCCACCTGTCTCTTCTTGTGCGGCTAGCCCACTACCCCTCATCACTCACTCCCCTACCCCCTCAGATCCACTGCCACTGCCGCTGCAGCTGACCGGAGGGAATGGCTAGATGAAATAACCGAGCCAGAACAGAATACCAGCAAAAACATCTCGGAACAAGGTTCGAGCGGCCGTCGCTCAACGGATAAAAGTTACTCTAGGGAACCTAACAACACATCTTCACAGACCAAGAACTACGAGATCACCCCTTTCATTCTGGGGTGACTGCCGGGAAAAGCATGAAAAAAAGGCTCGCGTTTTTCAAGTGAGTCCTGGTAAAGCTCCCAGACGGCACTTCCTGTCGCGTAAAAAAAAGGCTTTACACGAGAGCAATAGAGGTTGGTGAGAAGAGATATACTTTACATCCCAGAGGGATAGAGAGGGAGGGCAGAGCTTTTTTTTTGGTTTTTTCATGTGCTATTTGGGGGATTTATTCTTCTACTAGGGGGTAGAAATCAAAAAATCTTAAGGGGTCATAGTCCTATTGAAACCAAGAAATATAGGCCTGCTCAATGCTGTCTCGGCCACCAGCGAAATTTCCGGCAAGGAATGGTGCATGCGGTGGTTGCTTGGCCTTGCTGGCCGGTTCCCCACTTGTTCCTCATTCATCTCTTTCCCCTCCCACCATTCTCGTGCGTGCACTAATTTTGTCATGGCGACAGAGACACCCAGGATTTGTACTCGCCTAAGCGACGCTTAAAGTTAGGCGACAGTGCGACGCCTTTAAAACCATGATCAAAGCAAATAAAGAAACAACAGAACAACACCCATATTCAGTAAATATGTAAAATACTCCAATGAATATATATTCCAAAGAGCAACATATAAACAGAATAAGGCACTATTTTCAAAAGAAAGCCATGGTGATCAATATCTCTAACACCAATATAGATATATAAAATTCCATGCACAGTAGAAAACTAAGGCCCCGTTTGGATCATTGGAATTGAATTCCATCCTAATAATCATAATTTAGACACAAATTAATTAAGCTAATATAATTGTATGTGGAATATAGTTGTATATTATAGTTGGTGATATGGGAGAGATACTTATATGCTGCACTTCTACTATAGAGAAGCGAGTCTAAGAGCGTGCTATAAGAATTGAATTCCATTCTAATAACTATAATCTATAGAATCAATTTCCATCTCCCACCCCATGAATTTAAGATAGGCTTATATCTAAATTTTGGAAAGTTGTGGAATGCTACATTCCAACATAAATTAGCCTACTCCATTAAATAGATTCCAATTCCTTCAAAATGAAGGGACCCAAATGGGGCCTAAGGGTAATTTGGCAACGAATATCATATTGATACTGAATCCTAATCGTGTAGTAGAAAAGTGAATGGCATAGATTTAAGTATCATGATGCTAGAAAACTAAGGATATTTGCTAGTTTTATAGTTTCTTACCCCACATAGAACCGGAGTGCAGGCTGCTCTTGATCCAAATTCAAGAGTGCCCCTTCATTGTCCTTTAAGATTGATCCCAGTATTTCTTTCAAAAGTTCAGGTAATTGTGCAAATAACCATAGAACTCCAAGGTACTTAAGTATCCCTCTCAGAACCTTTTTCAGAGCTGCCAAAGGAACCCAGCCACCACCATATCCACCATCATCCCCAAGACCTATGAAAGCTGTGTTAATTTCCCCTTTCATGTGCACAGGGAGACCAGCTCCAGGAGTAAGTCGTACAGAAGCTCCACCAATCCCTGAAGCAAGAGCTGAAGAAGCCAACATGGCATTTCCTGCTCGACTCAAACTGGCTGCTACATGGTTAGCAACACCAGAAGTTGGCCTAGATAAAGAAACACCAGGAGTAGCACTTAAGCGACTTGCACTAGGAGCAGTTTGTGGAGCTCCAGCATTGTTATTTAAGTGTCCGCTAGCCTGCGCAGCATTCATGAAGTTGGGTTCAAGAGCATTTAGACCCTGAGCAACATGTTCCATTATGAAAGGTCGGAACTGTGGGCATGGCAATGATCCACCAACTGATGGTCCACCTTTAGGAGGGGTAGCTGGCTGGAGCCAAACTTGATCCCCAGCAAAGCAGCGCATGTCAACAGAAAATTTCTTACGATATATAATGCGTATCCAGTATGGCCCACGAAGTACAACAGAAACATCAAAAGGCAGTAATGAACTGGGAACAAGTCCAGGTCCACCCCGTCCAGCAGCTGAAAGCATGGCAGCAGCATGGAGATTATGACTGCTCAAATGGGCAGATGCAGCATTTGAGGGGACAGGTGCATGATGTATGCTTGATGAAGATGATCCATTTGCTAATGGCCCTTGTGTAGGGATGTTGTTGGCCTGTTTTGGCATAGAGCTATATCCAGATGAAACAGTTACAGGCATCCTTGCAGGACGAATTGCACCTCCAAGGGCAAGTAATGGTCCTGCTGTAAGTCGAATGCAATCCAAGAAGGATGCTACCTCCCCACCATTCACGAAATCCTCCAGAAACTGCATTCATGCAAGATTGATTCTGAGATGAACTAAGCATATAAAGGTGAATTTTATTGCAAGATCAATTAAGAAATATATCACAAACTTCATGCCTAAACAGAGAACATGGTTTCAGCTATTTATCAACAGATACATGTTGAGAATGGATGGAAGCCTGGAATGACCCATCTGGCACTTCCAGTAAAGGATCTCACAGGCGTTGTCTGGTGAAACAGTGAAAATGCCAGCACCCATTTATACTTCCTGCCTATACACTGTTGATGCCATTTTCAAAAGATAAAATGATAAATGTACACTTCTTGTGAAAAAAAAAGTTAGCAAGTATGCAACTGAGCACATGCCAGCCTACAAAATAACATTTTGTCCCAAGAAGAATGTTCAAGGATATGTATTCAGAGCAATATTGACAGTTAAAATTAAGGCAAAATTAATGTACACTGATCTGAAGCTTGCTAAAGCACATTGAGAGGTTCAATCAGAACTAGTAAGAAGCTAAGTAATGTTTAGAAAAAAACATCACATTAGAAAAGAGGAAACAGAAAGAATTTTCTTATTTATCATCCAAGGCCTTATTGAAAACTATTTGAATCCATTTAAGCTACCAAAATATCAGCAAAATATCAGCAGTAGAACTTTCCATGCTGAAATATATTCGGAATATTGGTAGCAAACTTGATAGAAAGATTCGAAGTCATCAAATGCGATCAATCTAAAAGAAAAATGAAATACGAAGATAAGTATGCATGAACCTTTGTGTGTGGCCAAAGCTGATCCGGAGAAACATGCATTGTGCAACCACCCTTAGCAATCTCCCATTCAACAACAATGTGTACCATCGGCATGGTGCCATAACTGAACCACAAGCTCATTAGACCGACAGCTTCAATCCTGAATGTCTTTCTCATCTGATCAGATAGCTTGTCTGAAGCATCACTGTTGCCTTTATTAACAGATTGTGATTTCATCTCCGTGGATAACTGATTGTCATCTAGCTTATCATCAATTTTCACGCCAATCAGTCTCCTCATTCCACAAGCGAAAGAACGAGCATTTGAAAGTCGTCGTAAATCCGACACAAGCTTCTGGACGCTATCTGCCTCAACAGTGTTGTAAGTTAAAACTACACCATCAGAATCAAAGGAGATATGTGAATCCATTTCTGAGGTATTCGCAATGCGAATACCAACACCCCATTGTGTCGTGGTGTTTCCTCCATTGAGTTCCCAAAGTTCCCTGAAATGTGGATCATTTATCCTAACATCCCAAGACATGCTTCCAGCCTTACCAAGGCGCAAGCATATATGCTTCCACGAATCATCTTGTGCAAAAGGTAATGTTAACCAAAGATTAGATGATGGTGTCCGCAGACCAACTTCTTCCACATATGGAATTGCAAGCGAATCCATCTGAGCTGTTAGTTGAGCATGTTTGATGCATAACGAACAGTGTCTTATCACATGTAGTAGCACAGAAGCATATATAGTTGCTGGGACACAATTATTTCTTTCCGCAATAACATCTCCATAGGTGAGGCTGGCTCTTGATTGCAAATTAGATGTGTATGCCTGCAATGGCAGGGGACTCCGCGCTGATTCTGATATTTTTCTCCGTTTAATTGGATCACTAGGTTGCAGTCCTTGTAATGAAGGGATAATTGGTAAGAAATCTGAAAGAGAGCGTTTCCTAGATGCACCATCAGAGCCAGCAGTAATAAGCTTCTCTAGTCCTGACAATTGCCCAAGTAAGATAATCATATTTGCAACAATAAATTTATAATGAAGCCTAATCTAGTTCACCACAGATGTTTACCGATATATTTATATCTGATTCTAATATATAGAAGATTATGGTAAAATACCTCCTGTTGTAGTTGAAGGTCTAACCAAATGATCAGAGGGAGAGTTCCCAAGACTGCCTGAATGGGAGCTTTGAACAGGGATTTGATTGCTGTTACTATTGCTTGAAGGGACAAGCTGAAGTGATTTATTTACATCTGCAATACATTGTCACATGGAGAACTTAGTGAGACAAATTCATGATTAGAATTAGAACCTGACAACTTGGTCGTAGATGCATTGATTACAGGACTCAAGAAAGAAAAGGTGTCTGTACCGTGTAAATGTCTAAAATTACTTGGGAAATAGCTGTTCAAACTGACACTAGGATGAACTTTTAAAATATTATTAGCTTGAGTATGAGATAAGCCTCCATCGTGCATTGGTGAGACAGCCCTAGCATTTACTCCTTGAATACCAACTGAAAGAGAACTCAGATGAGGTGTCGCTGGCAAACTAGATGGTAGTATAGAATGGTTCTGTGCAGCAGTAGAACCACGTTCATATTCGAAAACCTCATCAACAATAGACGAAAACGATGGTGAACAAGCAGGAAGTAGTGGAAGAGGCTCAATTCCATTTTGGACAGGAAGATCACTATCCATTATGTCAGCAGAGCTCATTATACTTTGTAGGGCCTGCAGCTTCACATCAAAAGGATTGGTAGTTGACTCACTTTTAAGTATTTGCATCTGCCCAACATTGATTTTGTTAAACCTAATAGCTTCTTTAGCATCAGCATTTGCATTAGTCTTATCACTTGCATCACACTGTGTCTCAAGCAAATGAAAAACAGGCCTGAAGTCCTTATCAAGTTGCATCAACAGATAATAGGCATTTGCACAATGTGGAAATCCCATTATCATAAAATCTGAACCATCTAATATGGCCTTTGGAATCTTCAGAGTGCCCTGAGACTGCTGGTAGACCTGGAATAAAAACAATATAATTTCACACTTTATGTTTGCAAAAAACTGAGTTTAGCATGCTCTAACAAGTCATGATAAACCGTATACTGCCTTAATCCATGATAACAGACCAAGCAAAAATCCATGATAACCGTACACAGAAGCTAAAAGAAACTTATCACTTCCAAAAAGGCATAATTCAAAGTAAGAAATGGCACAAGCATTTACTACTGCCAAGTCATACTTAAAAGGATGTCATCTTCTGCTCTCCAATACCAATATCATTCATCTTCTTAATAATATACTTACAATAATACTACAAAAATGTACATGAAAGTACCATATTATAAAGATCAACTAATCAGTTTCATCATTACAAGTCACCAATTTAAATATTTGAAAAGATATTATTAATCAAAAGTGCATGCATCCCATGGTGGCATTTCAATGTTGTGCAAGAAGCACTAGATGACATCACATCTGCTAGTGAAAAAGTTCAGATATTATTGTAAACACAGTGACAACCTTAAGGCCAAAAAACCTTCCAGCTGCTGCAAATAGGTGGAGGATGCTCCTGGTCCTTAAGCTTGAAAAAACCTCAGTAGCTGAAGTACTCCCTTTGTTTAGAGCTTCCTCACAGTCCATAAGTGCAGCAGGTGGTAATATGTTTTCCGGTGATTGAAGGAGAAAGCGGCCACTCCTATTGAAGAGAAAAGAGTTAAACATTTAGGGAGTTGAGAAGGCTAAACCAGAACTGAGACATATAAATAAATCTACCATTATTGTCTTCAGAAAGGAAAAAGTATCACTCCTATATGATATCTAGCAACTTAATGGACATAAATATTATGCACAAAAAAATGACAGTGCTGCAAAAATTCTGAGCCCTGAACATTAGTATGTGTCTACTCTACCCCCAAAAAAAATGGTTAAACGCAATCCTCATGTAGAGTTGTAGACCACAGAAAATAAATCCTCTTGGCCATTTTGTAGAGTGGTTTTGCTTGCATGGCACGAAGAATTTCCTTTTCACCATGCAGGATATTAAGATGACTAGTATAAACCTCCCCTCCTGTCCCTTTCAGTGCCTCAAGTAGTGACAAATCTGTACACGCTCACTTCTTACGTATTGAAACCAATCGAGTTAAATAGAACTTTTCTTTTTTCTATTATGGAGTTTACTTTTTTCTATCCAACAATATCTTAATGACCTCGAAATGACACTCTAAAATGCCAATGTTCCACCAGGTAGAGTTGACACACCATAAGTCAAATATTTTCTTTTCCGAATTATTTTATGATTACCATTTATCAAATGGTTCTCATCACACATTTCAGTGATGCAATTGTGGTTCTAAAGCTTTTGTAACACAAAAGAGGGTTTATAAAGAATGGGAAAGATACTAGGATCAATCAAAGTACTGACACACCTGATATTTATTCCAAGGCTAATATACGCCTGACCATATGCCCTTACTTGAAGCACTTCATTCCCAAAACAATCTGAGGAGCCCTTCTTCTCTGCATTCTGCAAAATTCATAAACATAAAAACGGATCAATTCCATGCTACAACTGCAAAAAGGGCATACACAAGAAAAACAAATCTTTTAAGCATCTGATGCAATTGATGGCTGAACAAAATCAATCGTTCCATGTACATGTCTCATTTACAAACCATATGTTCTAGACATGCATTATGACCTGAGTATTTTGGCGCAACAATTCAGTATCCTCATGTTAGCAATTTATGAATTAAAATGTGAAGATAAAAGAGCTAACATAATTCAATGCAAATATGACAGATCAAGTTGAAGCATGATATGAACATGCATATAATTCATCAGATTTTTTTTGCAACAGTCATCAAACTCACCTAAAACAACAACGGAAATAATAAATTCTGAGAACAAGTGAAAACTTTTGGAAAATGTTCAAAACCCACCAGTTTACAGAAATATCGTCAAAACATAAAAACACATGAAACACATCCAATATCATCTTTGATTGCAAACGGAGAATCATTTAGGGTCAAGATAATTAATCTAGGATATCAGCGCCTGAGTAAAAACAGCATTGGAACCATGGTACAACAGGTATTAATTCAAGAATAGTACCCACTACAATTGTTTCTGGCAGAATGTCAACCCAGCTTTTAGTTTTTATATTGGTAGCTCTTTCTGAGCATGACAAAATAGACACACATGGGCATGCAGAGACACATAACTATTCCGAATTTTACACAACAAAGGATATCATATGCCAAAGCACAGTAATCTCAATGCCAGTACTCTTTCACATCATTCAAGCAATCTCTATACATCCGAAACAATTAAATATGGGAATGCATGCAACTCCTGGTTCAGGAAAAGCTTAAGTGCCAACACATGGTAGAAGGAACTAAACATCTAAAATACAGTTTAGCCAATAGCAGATAGGTAAGGCCATGCAAATACAAAACTTAAACTAAAAATTTTCTATCATTACCTTCTTTGGGTCCTTCGCTGCAGTGACATCTCGTTTCAGGATAACATCTTTTGGGGACTGAGAAATTTGGACATTTTTGCACAGTTGTCTCTGAATATTAAGAAGGCGTGTGTGCCTATTGCAAGCGATTGCTCTCAAAATGAGTTGTTCAACATCAATGCAACTCAGATCAAGAGAAAGATTCGCCTCTTTATCAGTAAATGGGTCGAGCACAAATGAACTATGCTGACACTTTATCTGCATGTCCTGCCCTGCCTCAATTTTCATAAAAGGAGATGAATCAGGTTCTGCTGTGCTAGTGCTTTTTTCATCTAGCCAGTAATTAACTTTCAGGCCAGGTATCTTAAAACCACTTGAATCAAATTCCCCATCTTGAACAAGCTGCATTAGAGAAGCATTTCCAATTTGTCCAGTGGCACTGTCAGAGATGAGTTCAGATCTTATCGCATCTTTCCACCTTCCCTGTCGAAGGACATTAGCCTGCCTAATAATAGTGTCCATAGCAAGAGAGATGCAGAACTCATGAAGTATAGCATATAGCACTGTGAAGGGATTCTCAGAAGCTGCCATTCTTCTTTCTATATCATCACCAAGAGCAAATCTCCTACTTTCATCAAGCTTAATAGGACCTTTCTTCTCGCCAACCAGTAACTCCATATGCAATATCCTCCATAAGTCTACATTACCACGGTAACCTAGTGTGAGAAGAACTTTAAATTCTCCATCTACACGTAAAACTGCTATTCCATCAGTTACGGAAACATTAGATACTTCTTTAGGTCTAGGTGTCACAAGTACTTTGTACCGCACACTAGCATCTAATTTCCGCAGAGCACGTTTTTCTTCATCTGGGGAAAGTCGATTTTGACTTCCTATGTCTTCTATGCATTTTGGCAGCCTATGATAACCCCCTGTAAGCATGACTTCAATAGCAGAAGGAACATCAAACATAGGAGCCTGAGCTTTCACCAAATCTTCGTGCATAAAGAACAGCGAGTCAGCTGTTTGAGTGAAGCATGTTTCATGGATGCTGAGAGTTGTTCCGAGCTGTTGACAATAATGAACCAAAGGAACCTGAATAGATTAAAAGTAGATACGTTAATGACAATATACTGCAATTCACACCTTGGAAAACTAAACCAATGAGGAAAGTTTCTAAAAACTTAGTTTATCATGATAACAATTGTGTAAGGTCATAAGGGTTAATATTAACAGAGGCTGTAAAACAAACATCACCGCAGTCTATACTATATAAAAAAGGGCATGGAGTAAATAACCTACAGCCAAATGTATACAGATAGAATATACTGTCAGATTAAATCACAGTTTTTAACAAAATGCTTATCATCACAATTGACCTAACTGAAAATTAAGGTACAACGGGACATATTTAATGCAATCCATTGACTAGGTGGAATGACGCAACATGCCATGAAATCAACCTGAAAATTTGTGAAGTTATTGAGGAACTGCTCTATGGGCTAGGCCAATGCCATATCCAAGCTTCATCACTGCTTGGGGCAAAGAAAGAGAGTCTTACGGTATATAGTAGCCTTTCGGCTTTCATTGCACCTTTGTCTTTAACTTATTGCTTACTGGTAATTTTCATTTTCCCTGCCCTAGGATCAATTAAATTTGAAATACAAAATTTATATGGATGTTGACTAAATTAAAAGCTATCTAATGAAAAATTAGAATGAAGTAAAAATGGCTTACATGGTTGCACTAGGATTAGTTTGCATCAAATATGCTATAAACAAGTAATTTACACCAGTATAACAGCCACATTAGCACATTTCAAACCATACACTATAATCTGGACTGAAAACATTAAATCAAAGAGTAAGGGTGTTGTTAATTTCTATTTGTTGATTAGCATTCTCCTAATATATGCGTGTAAGGTGGTGGGCACTATTTCAAAATGGAGTACAGTACATTGGAAAATGAATTTCTTTCACCCGCTTCATCTATGTCAGAGCACACCATGTGAGCGCCAGAAGAAGAATATAAGTTTCTAGAGCCAAGCAAGGTTTTTCTCGAACTACGCAGGAGAGCTGCGTGTCATTTCATTAAGGTAGAAAAAAAGGAATACACGAATCTGGTTAGACCTAACTTGAGTACAAGAAAAGAAAAAACAACCCACACACACCACTCTTATAGAAAAAACCGACACGCCATTGCACCAAATCAAACTAAACAAATAAATAAACATGCCAAGATTTAACCGGATTACTTTTTATCCACAAAACAATTGTTAATGTTCCACTAGTAGCAAACCTACTAGCATAGTCCATCAACAATCACCAATCTTTACTAGCCCACTACACTGCAACAAGCCAACAACTATCAAGCCAGATAGGCAAGACAATGCCACTAAAGCTACAAGCCCTAACACCACAACTAAATTTCTTGTCATTACACTATGATATTAGTACTAAATTGGAGCCAGTTGCATCAGTAAAATTGAATTATTGACATGTTACCACACTGGAATTATGGAAAGGAAACTAACGAGCGAGAGGAAATAGTTCTGCTGAGAGCCTGAGACTCAAATTAGGTGGCACCTGCTGGCACCACTTGGCAAGGACGTGGAGGCGAAGCATGCGCTGGCGCGTGCGTGTGATGAACTTGAGCAAATCGATCTTCTTCTCAGTGTCGGACCGCTGCCAGCCGCCATTGGCTCCGGTGCCGAGACCCTTCCCCTCGGCCTCCGCCTGGGACTTCTCCACGAGCTCCCGCAGCGCGAGGTACGACTCCTCCGCCGCCCGTCGCACCACCGCGCCCAGCTCCACCGTCTGCTGCCCCAGCAGCCCCGCCATCCCCGCCCGCCCCGCAGCTAGGGTTTCAGCGTCGCACCACCTTCGCCTTCTTCAGCTCCTTCTCCTACCGGAACCCCGCGCGCACCGGAGACGGAACCCTAGCCCCGCCTCGGCAACGGGCGCCCGCGAGGACCGGGAGGAATCGCACCGCGTTTCGGCGCGCCACGCCGGGAATTGGGGTGGAAGCGGGGAGCGGGACTAAAACTGGAAACTAGTATATCGAAGATAGGGCTCCAAGAGGCGGCTGAGGCCGGCGGCGAGGAGAGATGGAAAGGGGCGATAGGGTGGAGGCGTGAGAGGGAGGTCGCCGGCGGCGAATCGGCGGCGGCGAGGAGGTGGGACGAGGGGTGAGGCCTCCTCCCCTCTCTCTCCCTTCTGCGATCGGTCGGGACCCGACGGTGCGTGCGAGTGCGCCCTAGTCGACGGGCCCACGCGAAGCCGGAGGGTCTGAAGGGTGTTATCTGCCGTTCGATCGGGATGGAGCCATGCAGGCAAATGGATCAACGGCTGGATGACTGGATGGATACACCACTACGAACTGCGCTCTGCCGGGCTCTCGGCATCTCTGTGACCGACCCAACCGGCAATGAGACTCATGGCAACACACTCGATGAAGGTAAGAACAACTCCAGCAGCATATACGTACGTTTGGATATCTCAAATTTGTTATAGCCTTTTAGGTATATAAGAGATAAAATGTTGGGAAAATTTTTGAGCTCATCTCCGGTAGTATACCTAGGACGGGTAACCTATATTCCATTTGAGGACTAATTTACGAATGGAATCATTTTTTCAGGAGCCAATCTGCAAAATCAACACATCCTTATCCTCTCCTCTCCCTATTCTTCCCCCTCGCACCTGCAGGCGCCAGCCCGCCACTGCTTCGCCACCCTCCCCTCCTCCTCCCACCACCCTCTGCTCCCTCCCCTCATAGACCAAGGCGAGGACCACACGATGGACGGGTGGCGAACCTCGCCCCGACCCACCCTCTACCCAGGTCACGGCGCTGCTTGCCCCACACGTCCCCACCCTCCACTCCAAATCGGCGTCGGGAGCTGATCCTTCACCACGAATTGACAAGTTATGGCCTCACAAGCTCCTCCCCACGACCATGGAAGGAGATGCAGATTCTTGGGCAGCATACCTCGCCTGCTAGGTGATTCTTGGGTGGCAGAGCTCGCCCGCTCATGTGTGGCGTAGCTCACTGGCCTTTCGAAATGGAGCTCGAACTCGGGCAACCGAGCTTGGCCCCTACATGTGGCGGAGCTCAAGCCTCTGCAGTAAAGTTTGTTTGCCCGCGTGCGGCGGCGGCGGCTGTTCATGGCGGAGCTTGCCGGCGCGGCAACAGGTCAGTGTTTATCTTCAATATCAGCATATAAATGATATCAAAACTATTGATCATACCTGATAATTGGGACGTTTTCGCATATGCATTGTATTTTGGAGGATATTATATTTTCGTAAGAAATTGGACTAAATTGGAGCATAATTGGACAAAGCCCCGGACAAGTGTCGGCCATACATCTATGGGCCCACTGGGAGGCTTGGACAGTCCCACAATACGAGGCTATACACCGAGACGTGTCAGACATGCAGACTACGGTGCAAGACGGTGTGGTCTACATGGAGGATAAGGACTAGTTGAGGATTAGGAAACTACTCATAGCAATTAGAGTAGGACTCTCTAGTCGAGTCCGGCTAGTATTTTTGTAAACAGCTGACCTATTCCCTGCCCCCGGCAATATAAAGCGAGGCAAGGACCCCCTCCAAACAACATCAATCAATACAATCCAACCAACACACAAGACGTAGGGTATTACGCGACATAAGCAGCCCGAACCTATCTAATCATGTGTTCGATTCACCTTTGAGTTCCTTATCTCGAAGAGCCCTACGCATAAAACACTACCTCGGGTACCCCCTCGGTAGGTTGCCGGGTCTAAACACCAACAGCTGGCGCACCAGGTAGGGGCTCTCGCCAAAGATCCACCGGCGAACTCGATGGCTCAAGTCATCATCAAGCCCACCGTCGTGTTCGAAGCGGGCGCGATGTTCGTCTTTGGCTCCTGGGTCTGCATCGCCGACGGTGCTGAAAATTTCCACCGTCACATCGCGCCTGCCCTAGAGGAGAAGCACTACGACATCAACCTTCATCGACAAGCTTTGGAGGATTTCGTTGAAAAATTCAACGAAATTTTCAACCTCTTCTGAGGATCAAGGGACGAGTCCGAATACAACTCGACTTCTCCTACTAGTCGGATTGGTTCTCACGAGCTGGCGCTTAAGCCATCGTGTGAATCGGTCTATGATACAAGTCGATTCCTGTTCGGACTCTGAAACTCGGGTGTTGTCTACCAAGCTACCCTATCCAGATCTCAATCCAACTCGGATTCGATTGAGCACCTCAACTACTACTCGGATCCGGATGAGGAGACTCCTTTATCAGGTCCACAGCAGGGCCTGTTGATCACATCCACTCCACAAGGTAGATTTGTTTACTGGCCCAACATGAAGCCATCTGCTCTCGCCAAGAACAACGAGTCATGCCTTGTCGCATACCTCGATACTCTCCCATACCAGGAGGGTACCCCTTATCTCCTATCTACAAAGAAGATGGCCCTACAGAGATTGTCACATTAAGCTCGGGTAGTTTTTCTCCAGAACAAGAACTACTCGCCATCGTCGCTCCTCAAGAGGACAATAGCAAATAGCCACCTGAAAGGCATCCGCGACGCAAGCACCATCCAAATGACGTGTTAGCGGATGAGCTCACCGCCAACGTAGAAGGAGAAGAGACCAAAAGTCAAAGGAATCATCGACGAGCAAGAAGCGAGCCACAAGCAGATCATCGCTGCCGCCTTGCATCTGATCTACCCATCATGAACTTGGACCATGCGTTTGAAGCTATTCAATCACGTCACCATCACACTCCTCTCGTCACCATCGCATCCATCGACCTGATTACTTAGGCCATGCCGCAAACCAAGTACACCAGGTAATTGTCTCTATTGGTAGAGCATGCATACGAGCAACTTGATCGATAGAGCCCAATCGGCTCATTTCAACGCACCTCTTCCCATCGTGGCAGTAGCGCCAGACCTAGTCGCAACGAGAATGTCAGACCGAGTTAAAACAAGGTTCTTAGAATTGAAAACCCCAAACCAAGTCAGCACAGGGCAGAAGGTAGTCGAACGGGATCCTCGGGAGGCCGCGGCCAACGTGGGCCCTAACCAGAGCCTGAGCAACCAACGCACGACCTCCGTCAGAAGCTCAACAAGAATCGCGACGCTCGGGACATCATCAAAGGGCGCCATCGCGAACGAGAGCAGGAAGTCAACTACTCAGGAGAAGATTCTGATGGGTTTCCCGCCTTCTCAAAATGAGTACGCAAGACGGTTCTACCTGACAAGTTTAAACTTCCTGGTATTACCAAGTACGACAGCAAGCTAGACCCAGTCCAGTGGCTGAGGTGCTACTCGCTATCAGTCAAGGTGGCGGGAGGAAACGATGATACCAAAATCATCTACTTCCCCATTTGCATAGAGGTAGGGCCACTCACATGGCTCGAATCTATATAAGAGAACTCCATTAACACGTGGAGCCAACTGAAGGCAACGTTCACAAACTTCGAAGGGGCAATGCAACATCCTAGCAACAGGATCGACTTGTCACAAATCAAACAACAACAAGGCGAGACCCTGCATAGTTATCTACGCCGTTTTTTCGACAAGAAGGCCATGATCATAGACATCATAGAGCGGGATGTCGGGACTACTCCCCAGACCCACGAGTAGGCCTTGGACGGCCCACTAAGGGACGTACTCGGACGTAATCAGAACAAGGATGGGCGTATCCTACTCGGACTAGTCTTGTATGTTTATGGAAAACTACTCGGGACGATACCGAGTAGAACTCTATAATAGTACCCGACCAGGACTCAGACTTGTAACCCTGCCCTCCTGGGTATATAAGGCCGGGCAGGGACCCCCCCTCAAGACAGATTCCTCAGGATCAGAACATACATCAATACAAACCAATACACAGGACGTAGGGTATTACGCGATCTAGCGGCCCGAACCTGTCTAAATCGTGTTCCTTGCGTCACCATTGATTCCTTGATTCTCGACGACCCTTACCGCATAAAAGACCACCTAGGGTACCCCCTAGGCGGGTTGCCGGTCTAAAACATCGACAGCTGGCGCGCCAGGTAGGGGAGCTCGTCGAGTTTCTCAGCACGAAC
Source organism: Setaria viridis (assembly GCF_005286985.2). Lineage (NCBI taxonomy): Eukaryota > Viridiplantae > Streptophyta > Magnoliopsida > Poales > Poaceae > Setaria > Setaria viridis. Next base: position 22,787,543 of record NC_048264.2, on the reverse strand, counting down.
TCAATGGCGAAAGTCATCATCAGGCCCGTCTTCTTCATTGAAACTGGCGCCACCTTCATCTTCGGATCCTGGCTCTGCGTCGCCGAAGGCTCGGGATCGTTCCGGCGCCAGATCATCGACACTCAGAAGATGAAACCAGAAGAAGTGACCGGAAAAAATCAAGATTTCAAAGTCAACAAGCTTAAGTTCGACTACGCGTCGGATTCGATTTCGTCTCGGACTACGCCAACGCCTTGTTCAAGGGTCGGGCTCCACCGACCCCAGGCCTCGGGGGTCAGGCGAGGCGGATTCTCGCTTAGGGGTCAGGCTCTCCCGACCCCAGGACTCGGGGTCGGGCGAGGCGGACTTCCATTCAGGGTCGGGCGAGGTGGAGCTACTCCCTCACAGGGTCGGGCTCAGCCGACCCCTGAACTCAGGGTCGGACTCACCTCGGATTCGGCCCCAGTCAGCATCTAAATTAGTCTCGATTTCAAAGTGGTTCCCGCACGAACTCCGCAACGCAACAAAAGTCTATCAAGATTTTCTTGCTGAAACCCGAGTTGAACTCGGGCATGACGAGGACGTTGACTCCAACTCATCCTACTCACCAGAAATACCATTATCTGGCCTAGCCCAAGGGTTAGTAATGACTTCGACACCGCAAGGCAGATTCGTCCACTGGCCGGGACTGCGACCATCTTTCCTCGACCGTGACTACGACTCGCGCCTCATCGCCCACATAGACAACTTGCCATATCAAGAAGGCGTTCCACTTACATCCAACCACGAAGGAAGCTACACAGAGATTGCTACATCAAGTTCCGGAAGCTACTACCCGGACAGGGAGATACTTGTTATTACTCCAGTTAACAACCCGGGAACTAGCCAGAATAGAACCCCCGGGTGACTAGCACAAGTCGACAACATCTCTGACGATGAGTCTATAGCCGACTATGAAACCCCTGAACAGCGCAAGCAACGAAGGGCGCTCAATACTACTCGAGCTGAGCGTCGACAGTCAATGGCTACAAATATCCCTATTACAAATCTTGAACGAGCTTTCAACGCAGTTCAGGCTCAGGAGCACAATACTCCACTCGCGGCTATCGCTTCCATCAACATTTTGACGACATTGATGCCTCAAGATAATGATAACGCAGCCACAGCTCAACTCGTGCAGCGTGGCAATGGACTAATTGCACAACTCGTAGAGCAAGCTTACAAGCTGCTTGACAAAGAATCACCAATCCCATCCGTTCCTCGCATTACAGATGGAAGCAAGGGGGCTGCAGATAAAAATGCCACCCCACGAAACGATGAGGCAGTCAACCAACCCCGGCAACACAGCCAGGGTCCAAGCAAGCATAAAGCTCCTACTCAACAGAAGGATGTGGGTGAAGCCAGCTGCACCAACTCGGTTAAAAGTGTTCGTCCTACTCGGAAGAACCGTGAGTTATCCAACATCAGCGATCTACGAGAAATCCTCAACAACTGGCGTGAAAGGGAAATCAACAGCTACAATCACTTTCCTGTTTCACAAACCGGGTAATGAAAACAAAATTACCTGAAAAATTCAAACCGACCGGCATTACCAAGTATGATGGCAAGCAAGATCCAGTTCAATGGCTCCGCTGTTACTCGCTAGCCGTCCAAGTAGCCGGAGGCAATAACGACACCAAAGTCATTCATTTCCACATATGCATGGAACCCGCACCACTGACCTAGCTCGAGTCACTCAAACCCAAGTCCATCGACTCTTGGGCAGACTTGACAAAAGCTTTTACCAACAACTTCGCCGGCTCCATGGCTAGACCAGGCAACAAGATTGATTTACAACAAATTAAGCAGAGAGAGGGCGAAACCCTGCGCGACTATCTACGACGGTTCTTCGAAAAGAAGGCTACCATAATAGACATCTCTGAAGCAGACATCATCGAGTGTTTCCAAAACGGACTCTACGATCGACGAACATACCAAGATTTCGGTCACCGACGGCCAGCAGATGTCAAAAAACTCAAGCTCATGGTGCAACAATGGGCTGATGAAGAAGACAAAGAACGTGAACGGTTCGGTTCCCACCGTAACCGCGGACGTGACAACACCCACAACAATGACACAGATAAAACTCGTCATAACGATGCTCGGAATTCCTATCCGGGTAATCATAATCGCAAAAGGAAGCCTGACAACACTGTTGCTACCATGACCACCTCCGGGAAAAAGGGACGGCGCAGAAACGACGACGGACCAACCTTCACGGAGCTACTCAAAAAGCAGTGCCCATGGCACCCGACTAGCAAGCACTCCGCATTGGACTGTTACAGCATGCGCCGAGTCATGCAAGATTTACTAGCACCACCAACTCCTGAAGAGTACGCCAAAAACAGAGACAAGGGTAAAAACAAAGACCGCAACGACGAAGATGAAGATGGTGATTTCCAACTAGCCTCAAAAACCGTCAACGTCATTTATGGTGGCATCCCTGGCACAGCATCCAAGCGAGCCAACAAACTCGTACTCCGGGAGATCATGGCCATCGAGCCGACGGACCCCACACTGCTAAAGTGGTCGGAAATTCCAATTTCTTTCAGCAGAAAAGATCAATGGACAAAATTTTCAGAACCCGGCCGTTTTCCACTAATCTTGGATCCGGTCGTGGCAGGTTCCAAGTTAACCAAAGTACTCATCGACGGCGGGAGCGGCCTCAACGTTATCTTCGCCAAAACATTAAGGAAAATGTGCCTCGACGTCACTGACATGCTTACTCCAACGAATTCACCCTTCTACGGCATTGTACCCGGGAACGCGGCCATACCGCTGGGACAGGTTATCCTTCCAGTCACCTTCGGAACTAAGGAACACTACCGCACCGAGTACATCAGATTCGAGGTCGCCGACTTCGAGACTTCTTATCACACCATACTCGGACGGCCAGCACTAGCAAAATTTATGGCCATACCACATTATGTCTACCTTGTACTCAAGATGCCAGGTCCCAAAGGAGAGCTCACGCTACGAGGAGATCTCCGGAGATCCTACGAGTGTGACACCGAAGCCGTGGAAATCGCTGCGACTACTCAATCTCCCAGTCCCATGCAGCAAGTCTTCACAGCTTCAAAGAAACTCCATCCAACTGAACTCGAGATCCCTGAAAACAAGTCGGGCTCCACAAAGGTGAAACCCGCCAGTGAGCAAGACTTCAAATCGATCAACCTCCAGACCGGAGATCCTTCCAAGACAGCCCTGATCGGAACGGGGCTGGATCCTAAATAGGAACTCACGCTCGTCAGTTTCCTTCGGGCTAACCACGATATCTTCGCTTGGAAGACGGCCGACATGCCAGGTGTGCCCAAGGAACTGATCGAGCATTCCCTCAATGTTGACCCCAAAGCTACTCCAAAACGGCAACGACTACACCGGTTCGCTCAGGATAGACGCGACGCCATCAAAAAAGAGTTAGCCAAGCTACTCGCGGCAGGATTCATCAACGAAGTCTTTCATCCTGACTGGCTCGCCAATCCTGTGCTTGTTCACAAGAAAAACAACGAATGGAGAATGTGTGTCGACTACACCGACCTCAACAAACACTGCCCGAAAGATCCTTTTGGGTTACCCAGGATCGATCAAGTGGTCGACTCCACCGCTAGGTGCGCCCTGCTATGTTTCCTCGATTGCTACTCTGGCTATCATCAGATAAGCCTCAAAGAGGAAGATCAAGCCAAAACAGCGTTCATCACGCCCTTTGGAGCTTTCTGCTACAAAACAATGTCTTTCGGACTCAAGAACGCAGAAGCAACTTACCAAAGGGCCATACAGATGTGCTTTGAAAAACAACTTCATCGCAATGTGGAAGCTTATGTTAACGACGTCGTCATCAAAACAAGACACTGGGAGGAACTCATTGCCGACTTGGAGGAAACTTTCTCCAGTCTTCGCGCTTTTCGATGGAAACTCAATCCTACTAAGTGCGTCTTCGGAGTACCTTCCGGCAAACTACTCGGGTTCATCATTAGCCATTGCGGCATTGAGGCCAACCCTGAGAAGATATCTGCCATCACAAACATGCAGGCCCCCGCGAGCATTAAGGATGTGCAGAAACTCACCGGCTGCATGGCCGCTCTCAACCGGTTCATCTCGAGACTTGGAGAACGGGGTCTACCCTTCTTCAAACTTCTCAAACGCCAGGACAAGTTCAAGTGGATGGAAGAGGCATATCAGGCTTTTACACAACTCAAAGACTTTCTGTCAAAGCCCCCTGTACTCACCGCTCCCTCGCCGAACGAGGACTTGCTCCTATACATCTCCGCTAGTACTCATGTCGTTAGCACAACAATAGTAGTCGAACGGTCTGAACCGGGCCACGCCTACAAGGTTCAACGACCTGTCTACTTCGTCAGTGAAGTACTCTCGGACTCCAAAACTCGGTATCCACTGATACAAAAAGCTATTATATGCTATCCTGCTCACCTCCCGGAAGCTGCGCCATTACTTCCAAGAGCACAACATCACAGTCATCTCCGACTTCCCGCTTGGCGAAATTCTCCATAACAGAGATGCCACGGGTAGGATCTCCAAATGGGCAGTCGAAATCGGGGCTCTTACTTTGAGCTTCAAGCCAAGGACAGCCATCAAGTCTCAGGCTTTGGTCGACTTCATAGCCGAGTGGACTTAAAATCAAGTCCCTACTCCAGTCGAACGACCAGAGCATTGGGTAATGTACTTCGACGGATCCCTCAAACTTGAAGGGGTCGGCGCAGGCGTCTTACTCATCTCCCCCAAAGGAGACCAACTCAAGTACGTGCTGCAGATATTCTGGGAAGCATCCAATAACGAAGCCGAGTACGAAGCACTACTACATGGCCTTCGCCTTGCGATCTCACTCGGCATCAAACGACTACTGGTGTACGGCGACTCCTTAGTCATCATAAACCATGTCAATGATGAGTGGGACCGCAACAAGGACAACATGGACGCTTATTGCAAAGAAGTCCGTAACTTGGAAAACAAATTCTCCAGCTTGGAGTTCCATCACATCGTCCGCGACAACAACGTTGCCGCCGATGTCTTATCCAAAATGAGCTCAACTCGTGCAGAAGTTCCAGCAGGAATTTTCGTACACGAACTACGCAAGCCATCCATACCTGAACAAGTCACACCGCCAGTAGTCTCGACTTTTGACGCCTCTCGAGAGATCATGATGATAGAGGTCGACTGGAGGACACCTTCATCGACTACATCAAAGATCACCAACTACCATCTGACAAGAATAAAGCTGAGCAAATCTCCCGATGAGTAAAGAATTACGTTCTAGTCGGAGACAAGCTCTACAGGAAAGGTGCATCATCTGGAGTACTCATGAAATGCGTCACCACAGAAGATGGCCAGGAAATCCTCGAAGAAATTCACAGAGGAATCTGTGGCAACCACGCCTCTTCAAGGACACTAGTTGGCAAGGTTTTTAGAGCAGGGTTCTACTGGCCGATGGCTTTGGCCGACGCCAAGCAACTAGTCCAGAAGTGCAAAGGTTGTCAATTCTTCACAAAACAACAACATGTGCCAGCTTACAAGCTCGTCACAATACCTCCAACATGGCCATTTGCCTGCTGGGGGCTCGACATGATTGGCCCGTTACCAACCGCGCCAGAGGGATTCAACAGAGTACTCGTGGCAATCGACAAGTTCACCAAGTGGATTGAGGTCAAACCAGTCACTTGCCCAAAGGCAGACCGAGTTCTCGATTTCTTGGATGAAATCGTACATCGTTATGGTTTTCCCAACAGGATTATTACAGATCTCGGGTCAAACTTCAACAATCACGACTTCTGGGAATATTGTGAGAACAGCAGCATCGACGTTCGCTATGTCTCGGTTGCTCATTCGCGAGCCAACGATCAAGTCGAGCGTGCTAATGGCATGATACTCGATGCTCTGAAGAAACGACTACATGACGTCGGCAACATCAAAGGCGGCCGATGGCTCAAAGAGTTACCCAATGCCTTGTGGGGCCTGCGTACCCAACCGTGCAAGACTACGGGAGTATCACCTTATTTTCTGGTATATGGTTCAGAAGCCATACTACCCGCTGACATCATGTGGCAATCACCACCCGTTGAACAATACGACGAAGAACTTGCAATAGAAACGCGGCGAACGGATATCGATAGTTTGGAAGAAACAAGATGCGCAGCACTTGTGCAATCTGCCAGATACCTTGACGGTTTAAGGCGTTATCACGACCGCAACGTCAAGGAAAGATCTTTCAACTCGGGTGATATGGTCCTTAAGCGTATTCAAGACACGTCAAGATTGCATAAACTCAATTCACCGTGGGAAGGTCCTTACATCGTATCAAAGGTTACAGGACCCGGATCTTACAGACTCCAAGAGCTTTCAGGCGAACAGGTGCCAAACTCTTGGAATATAGAACACCTCTATCGCTATTACCCATAGCAGCACTCGAGTACTCACTCCAAGGGGACTACTCGGAACGACTAGTTGATTGCCGACTTCAAGGGGTGTTCGCTTCAACGCGCTATCAATACAACAAGGAAACTTGCCCTGATACAAATTCTTCAATCAATCTTTACTGAAACAAGAATACATCAAGATTACATACGAGTACAAGGACTCGGCTCAACAAAACCTACAAGCAACTGCCTACTAGCGGGCTGCATTTAAGCCTCAGGCTTTTACTATATCACAAGGCCACTCAGGTCTGCCGACCGCAGGAAGGGCCTACACGCAAGGAAGCTGCACAAAACGCAGCCACGCCCAGGTATCCTACCCAAGGCACGTCCAGGTACTCCATTACCGCCATCACCAGGACAGCGGCAACGTCAAAACCGGGAAGACGCGCCCAGAGGGCACCAAGGCTGCTCTTTTGCTAGCCTTGCGAGGCCTATCTACTCTACGGCCGCACCTCCACCACCTTCCAGAGCGGGATGAAGATCGCGGCACTCATCACCCATCACTCGCTGCGAGTTCCAGCGCGTACTCCACTGGATCAGTAGCTACGAGATGAGGCAGGCGATGAACCCTCCTACGAGGATTCTTCTAGCATCGCGGCTATCCCTACGAGCGCAAGAGCCTGTGGAGGCAAGGTAGTCTTAATCTACGAGGAATCTTCTAGCACCGGTGCGCTCTTTGCTGGCTCTCTACACTCAAAAAGAAGCAACCGCAGGCAATCCATCGCTACTCAGGAGCTTGAGTTGGTTCGACCAGCGCATGGCCCTATTTATAGCCGAAAGCTACACCTACCACCGGTCCAAGAGTTACTGCGCACCCGTGATCAATAGGTCTGACAACTCCTGCCTCTGCCCATGTGCCTGCACTCATGCTGCAACAGACAAAGAAGCACAGTACACCCGTGCCTCTGCAACGGACAAAAGACAACAGTCCACCCGTACATTAACAAAGGACAGCTGAGTACAGTACACCCGTGTCCTTTAGGAGACGAGTACTCAAACAACATTACGACTACTCGACTCTCGGGACTACTACACGCGAAGCTTAGCTTACATGACGGAGGCTCTGACTACTCCAACCCTGGGACCTAGGGTCGGGCGAGGCGGAGTTCCACCCTCGAAGGGTCGGGCGCCTCCGACCCCAGGACTTGGGGTCGGGCGAGGCGGAGTCCCTCCCTCGAGGGGTCGGGCACCTCCGACCCCAGGACTCAAGGTCGGGCGAGGTGGAGCTCCACCCTTGAAAGATCGGGCATAGCAGGGTTGCAACATTTCGAAGATTCAACAACATTTTTCGACAGACAACACACTCCAAAATCCAAAATCTTGATATTCAAAAGTATCAACATACTTGGGATAAGACCAAGAGTACACACAAAAGCTCAAAGTTCTTCTAAGGAGACGAACTCCGACATCTTGGCTGCAATGGGCTCCGCCTCCTCAAGGTACTGAGCATAGGCGTCCTCTGTGCAGTTACGCGCCACACCATCTCCAGCTGCCGCCAAGTCTGCCTTGGGTAGTAGGACTTCACAACTACAAGCACCTGTATGCAAACAGTCCTACAAAGTCCTGCTACTTTACTCGGGGCAGCTCTTATCCGCTCTACTAGCGATTGCGGCCCTGCGCCTTCCACGGGGGCTATGGCGTTCACCAAATCTTCGGCCGCTCCAGACAGTTCTTGGAGTTCGCCACGAAGTCGTCCCAAGGTCTGGGCATGATCTCTGCACGCCACCATGGCCATGGCAAGCATCACACCGTTCTGCATCTTTCGGTCCCGCTGGTGCTCGCATGCAGCATCTGCTTCAGCGAGCGCGGCCCGAAGATGTTCGGCTTCATTTGCCACTCGGTCGTGAGCATTCCTCCAATCAATGACTTGGTTCCTTGCAGACGCTTCCTGTTTCTTGAGCTCTACAAAGCAAAAGAACTTAGGCCACAGCCAACTAGAGTTGAACACACCCAAAGTAGTCGCAATGCTTACCTTGATACTTCTTGTTCAAGGATTTATAGCGGCTCTCCAGTTTCTCCTGTAGAACGGCGTGATCCGCGCGTTCCACGGCAAAGGATTTCACCCCGACTTCATGAACCCGAAGCGCTTCTCTCAGTTGGGCGCACTCTTGCTCCAGCTGGTGGTTTCTTTCCTGAAAAGGTCCGAGTACGTTGTGGTAAGTTTCACGCCTCACGACTACTCAGGTTCTGTAGTAACATCAGCAATATATACCTGGATGCCCCGGAACACATCCATGGCCCTCTGAAGCTCCGAGTCAAAAGGCGGGCTAAGTACTGGCCTTCGGGTACTCTCCACAAGAGAAACTGTACTCAGAGCAGCACCTACAACATTCACCATATCAGCTACCGACCACGACTACAATAGCTAAATACAGGCATTTACCTGGAGCAGTCGCTCGCTTGGATTTCTCAACTACAGCCAGCACTCCGCGAGAGGACAAGGATAGGCCGACACTCCCCGAGCCTGATGCAGCAGCAGGCTCCTCTACCGAGCGAATCACGTCTTGAAGCATCGACATCGTAGCTCCAAGACGACCCGGGTCAACCTCGGGTACCTCTTCAACAATCATGTCCTCAAAAGGAACAGATGTTGTAGTCAAAGGATCTGGCACTACCCCTGTTTCTACAGGGATAGTTTCCTCTGCATCCCTGCATCACCAAAGTGTCACTACACGATTTTTAGAAAATCCAACGGAATCCAACAAGACAAGGAGGCTCACCGGGTTGAGCGTGGCGGCAGTCGCACACGTTTTTTCTCGACGACAGGTGGTCGAGTATTCGGAGCCGCGGGGACAACCGCCGACGCCGTCTTCTCACCAAGACCTACAAAACTGAAGTCAAGACTACAGTACTACTCATATGACTACAATTGAAAAGGACAGCACTCACCACTGGCGATCACATTTGACAGCAAGGTGCCAGTAGCAAGTACTGGTGACACCTCCTTTGCTACTCCAGCAGGTAGCCCCAGCACCGCCTGATCAGCAGTGGGTGGCACGGCAGCTGATGGAGCTGGCGCGGTTAACTCGGGGGCTACCACAGCTGTTGACAGTATTTTCTCCGGCAATGTGTCAACGGCCGCATCACCGACTTCAGGGTTGGACGCGGCTATCTCTTCAGAGATAGTCTCATCTACAGCCTTCGTGAACCAAGAAAAGATTCACCACATCAATAATGCATCTCGAGTTCATCAGTGACACACAAGTCATCAACTACATACCGTGGTACCCCGAGACTTTTCAGTGGTTGCAACAGTTTCAGCTGCAGCCATCTTGCGGACTACTCTGCGCCTCTTGACAGGACGAGACGGTTCACCCTCTGACTCCTCGGCGGCGGTCTCTAACTCTTCTTCCGACTGTGCCACATAGCCGTCAAGTACTCGGGACTTCTAAACAGCAAATCGGTGTCAGCAACAAGATTCACAAGTCCAAAGAAAACAAGTTAGGAAGGAAATACTTACCACCTCTGGCTCGTACCAGGATTCATACTGGTGAAGGGCCGCAGGGATCATTGGAACTCCCTGATAGTTCCTGAAGAATTTCGCCAGCAGCGCCTCCACGTCATCGTCAGATATGTCCTCCTCAGACATACGCGAAGGATCTTTCAGACCTTTGTACTCACTTCCCGGGTGAGCACGTTTTTGAAGTGGCTGGACCCTTCTTTTCAGAAAGCTGGCTGCCACGTTGATCCCAGTCAGACCGAGTGCTTTCAACTCGGTGATCTGCTGCATCTGAAGATCAAGCTCCGGGGTATCCTCAGGCTCGCTTACCCAATTTTTCGCATGCTTGGGCGCGTGACCACTCACCACAGGCAGGCGAGGATCATGGTTCCCGATGTAGAACCACCTTTTCTTCCAGTCCCCATGGGAGTCGGTCAGATTATACTCAATATATGCATTCGAGTTCCTGAGTTGGAACCCGGAGCCTCCAAAAACCTCCGTCCGCTGGGCACTCGGCTGAGGCTTGCAACAGAACAATTTCCTGAATAGCTCGAGACTTGGAGGTACTCCCAGGAAAACTTCACACAAATGTACAAATATAGCCATGTGTAGTACTCCATTGGGATTCAAGTGGACGAGCTGAAGATTGTAGTACTCGAGAATACCTCTGAAGAAGTCGGAGGTAGGCACGGCCAGTCCCCTTTCCACGAAGTGAGCAAGCATCACCGTCTCCGCCGGGTGCTCCTCGAACTGCCACGCATTGGGAAATGCGGGGTGCCACTGCACGATTTCCTTCGGCTGAAGAAGCTTGGCATCAACCAGTGCTTGGACTCCCTCTTCTTTCATCACTGAGTGTTGCCAAGTTGCTCTAGGTGGTGGCAGAGCAGTCTGGTTCGTCGGCCCCACTTTCGGTGCCGGCAGCACCAACTCCTTCCCCTTCTTGGATCTAACCTTGCTCGTCGCCAGAACCTTGCCTTGGATCTTCTCGGTTTCTTGCCCATCTTCTTGGAGCGCATTCGATGGATTCAACCTCGCCTTAGGGAAGAGGTTTCCACTCGGATCTACCTCACAAAAGCGGCAGTGGCGGAGGCGGCAGCACTGGCGGCGGTGGCACAACGAACGAAAGCACAGAGGAGGAAGACGAAAAATAGATCTAATGCCCGTACGGTGTCACGGCAACTACAAATGGGGCTGTTCCAGATTTATCTCCGCCGGTTCCGGATTCGACGCGTTGGTTACGCAACGGACAGATCAAATCGCGTATTAATCGCCATAAACACCCAACGGCCACTACAGTCAACGGATTGATGACCACTTCAACGACAGGAATCGCCTAAGTGCTAGGAGGCTGCGGGTACCATACCCGTTGGTCAGTTTTTTCTTTTTCAAAATCTCCGAGGGTAAAATGGGCAAAAGCTGGTTTGACCCTAAGCCTGAGTCTTCGACTCAAACTAAGGCTCGGGGGCTACTCCATATGGAGTGCGATTGACATTGCACTACCATATAAAAATTACTCGGGACGGAGACAACTCGAAACTGCAGAAAGAGTACCTTCCAGCCACGCGACAGTACTCGGGCACTTCAGTCCGTGAAACTACTCGGGTAGTGTCTGCAGCGCCCAAGACTATGGCGCACGACTACAAAGTACTCGGGGGCTTGTCGGGACTACTCCCCGGACCCACGTGTAGGCCTTGGACGGCCCACTAAGGGATGTACTCGGACGTAATCAGAACAAGGATGGGCGTATCCTACTCGGACTAGTCTTGTATGTTTATGGAAAATTGCTCGGGACGGTACCGAGTAGAACTCTATAATAGTACCCGACCAGGACTCAGACTTGTAATCCTGCCCTCCCGGGTACATAAGGCCGGGCAAGGACCCCCCCTCAAGACAGATCCCTCAGGACCAGAACATACATCAATACAAACCAACACACAGGACGTAGGGTATTACGCGATCTAGCGGCCCGAACCTGTCTAAATCGTGTTCCTTGCGTCACCATTGATTCCTTGATTCTCGACGACCCTTACCGCATAAAAGACCATCTAGGGTACCCCCTAGGCGGGTTGCCGGTCTAAAACACCGCCACGGGACGCTATAGATTGTTTCCAGAACGGTCTCTATGATCGCCGGATGTTCCAAGATTTTGGCAAGAGACCCCCGGAGGATATCAAGTCTCTCAAGACTATGATATAAGTTTGGGCGGATGAAGAAGACAAAGAGATCGAGCGGTTCGAGTCTAGTTGTAACAGAGGCCAAAACAAAAACAACCAGAACAACAACCAAAGCAACGACAAGAACCGTAATGATCATCCTAACGACAACCGAGACAACTACTCGGGTGGTCAAAACCGTAAGAGGAAGCTAGACAATACTATCGCAGTGATGTCACAGTCCTCTAAGAAAAGCGGTGGAAATCAAGAGAGGACTATGTTCAAGGAGCTCCTAAAGAAGCAGTGCCTGTGGCCCCCTCACTCCAAACACTTTGTGATGGATTGCTATAGCCTTCGCAGAGTCATAAAAGATTTGCCGGAACCTTCTTGAGAAAAGGATAAGGGCAAAGCCAAATAAGATAAGGATGAGGACGATAATGGGAATTTTCAGAACCTGTCCAACACCACCAACGTTATCTTCGGCGGCATACCGAGTACTGCTACAAAGCAGTCCCAGAAACTAGCCTTCCAAGAGATCATGTCCATTGAACCAGTACTGCCTACATTCCTCAAGTGGTCCGAGATGCCAATCACCTTCTGAAGGAAGGATTAGTGGACTACTTTCTCAGACCCAGGGTGCTACCCTCTCATCCTGGATCCAGTAGTTGTAGGCTCTCGACTCACCAAGATCCACATCAACGGCGGCAGTGGCCTCAACGTGCTCTTTGCCAAGACTCTGAGGAAGATGGGCCTCGACGTAATAGATATGCTTACCCCGATGAACTCTCTGTTCTACAGTATTGTCCCAGGCAACGCAGCTGTACCCCTAGGTTAGGTGGTCTTGCCAGTTACCTTTGGGACCAAGGATCACTACCAGACCGAGTACATCCGGTTCGAGGTGGCTGATTTCGAAACATTGTATCATGCTATCCTTGGAAAACTAGCGCTGGCCAAATTCATGGACATCCACGTGTACCTAGTACTCAAAATACCAGGGTCTAAGTAAGTACTCTCCCTGCGCGGAGAATTTAAGAGATCATATGACTACGACATAGAAGCTGTGGAACTAGCAGCGACTACCCAGGTACCAAATTCGATGATGCAATTCTTCGCCACCTCCAAGAAACTGTCTCTGATAGAACTTGAGATTTCAGAGAAGAAGTCGGGGATGACCAAGGTCAAGCCGGCAAGTGAAGTCGATATTAAAGAGACTGGTGATAGCTCCAAGACTGCCCTGATTGGCTTAGGGCTGGACCCTAAATAGGAAGATGCGCTCATCAGTTTCCTCCGGGCCAACCGAGACATTTTTGCATGGAAGCCATCTGATATGCCGAGGGTGCCCCGGGAGTTGATCAAGCACTCAGTGAATGTGGATCCCAAAGCTACACCCAAGCGACAACGACTACGTCGATTCGCCCAGGACAGGAGAGAAGCCATCAAAAAAGAGTTGGTCAAACTACTCGCGACCGGCTTCATAAAAGAAGTCTATCATCCATAGTGGCTGGCCAACCCCGTCTTGATGCGAAAGAAGAACAACAACGAGTGGAGGATGTGGGTCGACTACACAGACCTCAAGAAGCACTGTCCAAAGGATCCCTTTAGGTTCCCTAGGAATGATCAAGTCATCGACTCAACGGCTGGATGCGCTCTACTCTATTTTCTTGACTGCTACTCAGGGTATCACCATATAGCTCTCAAGGAAGAAGACCAGATCAAGACCGTATTCATCACCCCGTATGGAGCTTTCTGCTAGACAACAATGTCCTTTGGGTTGAAAAACGCAGACGCCACATATCTATGAGCCATCCAGGAGTGCTTCAGGAAACAACTGCACCACAACGTAGAGGCATACATGGATGAGGTGGTCGTAAAGACCAGAAATCCCGACGACTTGATTGTGGATCTGGAAGAAACCTTCGCAAGCTTATGAGCATACCGGTGGAAACTGAACCCAACAAAATGCGTGTTCGGTGTACCCTCCGGAAAACTACTCAGGTTCATCACCAGTTATCGAGGAATCGAGGCTAATCCTGAGACGATCGCCACCATCACAAATTTACATGCCCCATAGTGCATCAAGGATGTCCAGAAGTTGATTGGATGCATGGCGTCCCACAATAGATTCATTTCAAGACTTTGGGAATAGGGACTACCCTTCTTTAAACTACTCAAACGTTAAGGCAAATTCCCAGATCAAGCCCTTCAACAACTGAAGGACTTCCTATCAAAGCCACCAGTCCTCACAACGCATACTCCCAATGAAGACTTGCTGGTCTAAATCGCCGCGACTACTAATGTTGTCAGCACGGCAATCGTGGTCGAAAGACTAGAATCAGGCCATGTAAACAAAGTACAGAGGCCCGTCTACTTCGTCAGTGAGGTGCTGTCAGATTCCAAAACCAGTACCCACCAGTTCAGAAATTGTTATACGCAATACTACTCACCTCGGGGAAGCTACGACACTACTTCCAGAAACACAACATCTCCGTCATTACAGACTTCCCCTTGGGAGGCATCCTCCACAATAGAGATGCAACAGGAATGTCGGATTTATAAGCTCGGCAGTCCACCAGGGGTTTATCCAAGTGTTGATTTGAAGGTGAGGGCGATTGGGAAACCAAGAACTCGAAGGTGATCGCGAGAATACGAAGGGAACACGAGGGTTTTAGACAAGTTTGGGCCTCCTGAGAGTAATACCCTATGTTCTATATGCTGGATTGTATTGCTTTGTTCTGGTGCGTGGAATAGTTGAGATGTTGGGATGTCAGTAGTTACATGGAAAGTAATCTGAGTTGGACTACAATACGCATTCCATGATATACGAGAAGATTTGGACTATCTTGTTGCCTTGACGTGTACTACAAGTATCTTTGTGTCCTTGGCCCGCACGCCCTGGTTGGGCGGGCCCACTTGTCAGGTCCAACGAGTATCCTGGTCGGTAGGGATCCATGGGGTACCCATATAACTCAAGGTCCCGAGCGATGTGTAGGCGAACAAGAACTTGAGGTCATCACAACGAAGCTTGAAATGAAGTCAGCTGAAGCTGCGATGGTGTCAAGGTGATGGAGAGGCTGCGCAGTGCTCAAAAAAAGAAGAAAATCCGAACGAACGCAGAGCCAACACGCAGAGCGAAGTCGAGTGCCGAGTTGCTTGATGCTGGTATCCAGCAGGTTGAAGCGAAGGTTACGGAGGGCGTCGCAAGACGCACTCCATAAGAGTAGCCCCCGAGCATTGAAGCGATTAGGATAATCGGTCCAATGGTCAAAGAAGAAAAAAGTTAATCCATCAAGAATCTTGTCGTGAGACATCACGGGTCCACTGTAGCACCTTGGTAGTATACTAGCCATCTTGCTATAAATAGACCACCGTTCATCACAAGAACCATGGCCCAAAAAATAGCACTCGCAGGCTAGAAGCTTGTAGTCTTTGATAGGAGTAGCACCCGCCCGGAAGCCTGATGCCAGTAGAATTCTTGTGGGGAAAACAAGGTTACTCTTTCCCTTCGCAGTCTCTTCGATGAAGTCAAGAGTCAATGATGCTAGAAGAATCCTCGTGATGATGCTGTATCGCTAACGGAAAAACCCGCAGATTTCGCCCGGCACGTTGCGCCGCAATAACAGGAGGCCCGCAACTTCCGTCCGTAAGTTACGCTGTCACCCCCCTCAAAAGCGCAAGGTGTGACATTGTCGTTGCATTCCCATCTGAAACACTCATAGCGTTGCCACCACAGTCCACTGAGCTCGTTGCCGCTGCTGTCACCTTGAGGTCAAGAAGGTGGCTAATGAGGGGGCTAGAGCCAACCCCCAAGAAGATGAACTGCCCAGGGATGACCTACCACTGGAGAGGTCTGACGAGGATGGTGATCTTGGTGTAGTCCATGAAGATGAGTCTGACGCCAAGGACTTCCATGACGCGGACTTAGCTGAGGATGCGGCGCGGGATAAGGAAGACGTTCTCAAGCTATGGCAAGCATCCCTGGATGTTGGCAAGTTAGTGTTTGTAATTGCACCGCCCAACTTGTATTTGATTGTCGGTTTCTTTGCAGGACTTTGAATGTTGAGATGTAAAATAGGGTTTGTCTGTGCGCGCTCAAAAAAGGACGAAAGGAACTCAGTGGGCCGAGCATTATCGCCTGAAGGTGGAGCGCCTTGCGGCTGAGCTCAAGAAGACCAAAGAGGACGCCGCCGATTAGATCTTGTGAAAGGACTTGGAGAAGGATGTGCTGGCTACGCACATGAGAGGTATGCTGTGCCGACTTGTTTTAACCAGTTTTGTCCTTGCAACCTTGATGCTGATGTAGGCTTGTTTTGGGCAAGCAGATGCTGCGATGAGGGAGCAGAGACTCGAGTGGTATCTCAAGGAGTGCGAGGACTGCAATGCACACCTTCGCAGAAGCTGGCCTATGAAGTAAACGCGTGCAAGGAAACCGAGCGCTGCTTAGAGGCTACTGTGAGTAATCTTCAGAATGACCAATGTGTGATTGCAGGGCTGGAGGTAGAGCTAGAAGATCTGCGGAAGGCGGGCGACTATGTGATGGACATGGTCCACCCAGAGGCCGACCTAACTGCACCAACGCCACTGCTCAATCATCTGAAGGCCGCACCTGGTCGGCTGAAGGCTCTGCTCAAGGACACCGCTGTGGAGTGCGTGAAGAATGTCTTCGCATTGGTGGTGACACAATTTCCACGGCTGCCCCTAGATCATGCTGCAACAGGAGTCGCAGCCGACTTCAATGTGGACTTGCTTTCGGATCTGGCTGACCAGTATCAAGATGTAGCGGAGAGCATTGTAAATAATTTGGACCTGTAAAAGTGAACTTTTAGGTGTATTAAACTATTTCAAAAGAGAAGTGATGTGATTAACTTGATCGTAAGTGGAGAAAAAGAGTCTCCATCCCTACCTTGGTGTATACGATAGGAGAACGTGTAGCTGAGGCCTACAACCGCTAAGCGTCTAGCCTTGCCTGACCAACGTCCCACTAAGACCGGATCTCAAGCTTGTAGGAGGGGTGAACGCAAGGTTGTCTCAGTTTCGCGAGCTAAGACGCCGACCGCACGAGTTAGTTGTATTGCCCCAAGAGGGGGAGGAGGAAGATGCGGACCTGGAGGTTGGCGCCTGGGGGTAGCCCCCGAGCTTGAGAGCGAGTGGGTTGTTGAACAAGTCGGACAACCCCCGAGTGTCAAGAACAACTCGGGCAAAAGAGGAGAAAGGCAGTAGGTACGCAAAGGACCATAGGGGTTTTATTTATTAAATAACAAAGGGAAACATAGTACATAACTTTTAAATCTAGGGGTAGAAACGTCGTAGATGGTCGATGTTCCACGGATTGGGGACGCTGGAGCCGTCCACCCATTAGAGTCAATAGGTGCCTGGCTGGATGACTTCTTTGATGATGAAGGGGCCCTCCCAGGGGACGGCCAGCTTGTGCATGTCCTTTGTAGACTGAACCCGGTGAAGCACCAGGTCACCAACATTGAAGGAGCGTTCCCTGACGTTCCGATCGTTGTAGTGCCTTATCTGCTGCTCGTGGCATGCATGCTGGATAAGGGCCGCACACGATGCTCTTCAAAGCTGTCGATGTCGACCCACCGACTTTTTTCTGCCTCGCCTTCCTCATAGTACTGGATGTGTGGGGCGCCAAAGGCTACGTTAGATGGCACAACAACCTCTGAGCCATACACCATAAAGAAAGGGGTGTAGCCGGTAGCCCGACTTTTCTGTGTTCATAGGCCCCAAATGACATGTGGTAGCTCTCGTAGCCACTTGGTGGCGTACTTGGACGCGTCGTCAAAGATGCGCGACTTGAGGGATTGGAGGACCATCCCGTTCGCATGTTTGACCGGACCATTGCGGCGTGGGTGCGCTACTGAGGAGTAGTACACATCAATGAGGTTGTCTTGGTAGAAATCCTAGAATTCGGAGCACTAGTAGATTTTAGGGCTATTGCCACGGCCATCATCCCATCAACTTAAATTTTGTTGCAATAGGTAGGGGTTATTGCAACGATTTTGAGTTTTCGTTGCAACCGGTTGACGTTATTGCCACCATTTGAAAATTCGTTGCAATAGGTAGGCAGTATTGCCACGTGTATTTTTCGTTGCAATAATTAATTGTTTTCATTGCAATATTGACGGGTTATTGCCACGAAATACGCAATGTTGCAAGGCTTTGACATTTTTGCAACGAATTTGTCATGTTGCCACATTGCCCAAGGCAACAATGGAAAATCTGTTGCAATAGGTCGGTGTTGTCGTAACGAGTTGAAAATGGTTGCGAGTTGCTGAACAAATTGCCAGGTTTTTTTCGCGTTGTTATAAAGTTTTTTGTGCATTGCAATATGTAAGGGTTATTGCCACAAAATATGTAATGTTGCAAGTAGGAAGCAATATTGCAATGAATTTGTTACGTTGCCACATAGCCCATGGCAACAATAAGAAATTTGTTGCAATAGATAGGTGTTGTCGCCTCGAGTTGAAAAATGGTTGTGAGTTTTACTTAATGGAAAAATTAAAAGATGCGCAATGAGGGAATCGAACCAGGGTCTCCAGAGTTTGGACTCGAGCACCTCACCACCACGCTAGGCAATAGTTGGGTGATGGATAGGAGCCGAGGTAAAGAAATAAATTCTATGTTAGTTATAGAAATAAATTCTATGAAAATTCGTTGCAATAGGTAGGCAATGTTGTAAGGCTTTGACAGTTATTCTAGTAACCTCATTCAATCAGTAATTTAATTCTGTAAATGTATTTGTCAGCTAGACCAATAGATTGATCAAACGTAACATGACAGATGGGGATCATAGCAAAGACATTGATCAAAATGAGGCTTACCAGGTAACATTTTTCCACTATGCACACAGGCAGTCCAAAAGAACATGACAGATGGGGATCATAGCACTAGAGGTTATGTTACAGACGAAACTAAACACTTTGTGAACCAAGACCTACTTAATGTCCTACCTTCTTAATGTGAACCAAGGCCACTAGAGGAAGGGTTGAGCATGGCCCAAGTAGTCTTCAAGCGGCAAGGCATGGTGGCGCCGGCTTGTTGCGGGAGGGTGCAGAGGGCTTGTTGCGGGAGGGCCCTTATATATGCGTGCGTGCATGAGAGATAGAGCCTTAACGCAACCGCACGCTGGGAGACGAGACGCCTCTTGACTGGGGAAACGAAAGGATAGAGCAGCCGAAGGATCGGTTAAAGGGCAGCTGGGCGGCGCGAAACAGCGCGAGGCAGGGCATCAACTGCTGTGTTAAATGGGGTATGCATGGGGAATCTGCGCGCGCAACGTAATCATGGCACGGGCGCACACATGCGGCGCAATGGCACAGTGTCGATGAGAAGATCTTTGATGCTGGATTGTGCACGTATGCATCGCTGAGCCTGCCAACTCCTTGGGGCTACTGCCACACTACAGTAGGCAGTGACAGGTGGAGCCGGACCCACAACGAGCATGTGGCCCAAGACAAGTTTGCTAGAAAACCTTCATTTTGCTACGTGCATGTGATCCTAAAAATCATGAGCATGCATATATATGGGTTGAATCTATGTATAAACCATTCCAAGAAACTTGAAGTTTGACCAAATTAGGGCACGTTCAATAGTTTAAGGGACTACCATCTCTATAAGTCACATAGGGACAACAATACGGACAAATTATACCGTGAGTTGTTTGTTATGCTATCTGCAAACTTTTTAATTTTACTATACACTCATAGATCAAGATGGTCAAATATGCCTTGGGAGTACGAGCCCAAACGACAAAAATATGCCTTATAAGTCATTCCATCTTGGAGAGTCAAGTATCTCAAGTTTGACTAAATTGTAAGTCATTCCAAGAACCTTGGAGAGTCAAGTATCTGAACTTTGACCAAATTATAAGTCATTCCAAAAAACTTGGAGTTTCAAAGTACCTAATTGTAAGTCATTCCAAGAATATTGGAGAGTCAAGTATGTCAACTTTATGGTGTCAACTTAGTTTCATTAGATTGTTCATCTCTATTCCACGCTAATCGATATACTTTCCAATGCAATCCTAATGCTTTCTCTCTCACTAAGGGATATGCCTTATGTTTATTGGCTTCACAGGCACTGGCTTGATCGGTGAAGCTGTTTTATTTGGATGAGCCATGCCAAAGGGGAGCTTATTGTGTGCCACGTGAATATATACATGTACAGATGAAGCAATGTGCATAGTGATTTCAATATTGAACACATTGCTCAAATGTTCCAATTAAACACGCATGAAACATAATGTGTCGATATATACCAAAACACCTCCTCCTCCTCCCCAGCCAAATTTTTCCCGCTTGCCCTGCCCAAATTTCCCCCTAGCCCCGCCGAAATAACCCTTCCATATAGTTTTTACCAATCCCCATATACTAAAATTCTGGCGCCATTAATCATGTTTCCTTGACGTTCGTGGGGGAGAGGGGGTGACGACCTAACGACTCTCGGTTCCCTATCGAGATGGCGACTGAAGATGATGACAGGAGGCCGAATCCACTCCACACCGCCGACGACCAACAGATGGCGACTGGATTCGACGGCAGGAGGCCGACTCCACCCCACACCGCCGACGACCAAGAGATGGCGACTGAAGACGATGGTCCTGATGAGTTTTTGTTTGAACCTCCCCGATTCAGTTATGTTTTCTCAGGCTATTGCAAATCCAATCAAAAATTCGCATAGGGTTATAGTCCCATGTGATATTGGATGATCTGGATACATGCCTAGGGTTATATTCCTATCTCAAATTGGAAGATCTCGATACATGCCTAGTTTCTAGTGCTAGGGTTATATATAGTCCTCTATTGAATTTATAGATTAATATTCTTGTGTAAGAGTAAGGACATTACCTTGGTCAGTGAATGATTGCATATGAGTTTGATTGCAGACTCACCGGTGAGAGGTGGCGTGCAATTATCGATTGCGTCGGGGCACCTTCGGGTCATGAAACTGCCCAGTTCACTTGTTATAGGGCTAATATCACATTTTTTAACTTGGTTTGTTTGAAGTCAAAGCTCGGCTACTGTGGACGTGCCTTCTTGTACTATAAGGAGCGATGTGGCAGGAACACAGCAGCCCTAGTCCCTCTTGATTATGACCACCAAATCCCAGCCATGTTACAAAGCAATTCAAAAGACAGGAAAATCAGGATCCTCCTAACAAGGGATCAACAGACTAACTTGTAGGTAACCATAACTCCCTTGAAGCGACGAAGGGAAACAACTACAGAAGGACGACGGACAAGAGAACAAATAGATGTTTACAAGATATGGATTCAAAACCTGCAGCAGGATGAACCAGACACAGATAGGTACAATTCCTCCAGTCACAATTTATATAAGCTATGTGTTGTATTATCCATTGCACTTACATATTCATTATGTGCAAAATTTAAAGATGATTACAGGGACGAAACCATCAAGACATATAAAGAATGGTTAAGGCGTAAAGAGTATCTTCAAGACATTAGTAATTTCTATTCATTCATTCAGCAATCAAAGTTAATATTACTTGTGAACAAAAATTGTATATACTGATGTGGATCCATTGTATGATATGCAGTATCTTATTTAGATCAAGATGACAATGACAAAGTTCAAAACCTTCCTAATGACGAAGGTCTTGCAGCCATGCAATCAGCACCATCAGATAGGCCAACTCATGCTCGGCATGATAAAAAAGCGATAAAAGGTGTGTTATGCATTGCAAATTTTATTTTAATGTAATCTACATTGCTGCAATTATCTGACCATTTTTTACTTAATGGATTCATAGTAGACTCCAGTGAAGGGCACAAGCAAGGAGGATGTGGTGCCCTTAAGGGTTTATCAGCAGCCATAAAGAGGATAAGGAGCAGCTCACAGAAACTTAAAATCGAATTTTCCACAAAGCTGGGAGGTCCCGTAGGCCCTAACGCTCGGTCATTTGTGGATGAAATTGTAATGTTTACAAGGAAAAGGGCTCCACTTATTGGAGTCAACAAATGGAATGACATACATGAAAATGTGAAAAATTCTATAGCATCCGACATACTGGTACATACGATGTTTAATTCTGTTGCATGATTGCTATAATAATCCTCAAATAGCCAAATACTTCTCCATCTGAATGTGTTCTCACATAAACAGAATAGGTGGGAGCTTGTAGACGTTGATGATGAAAAGAAAAAGATTTGGGCCATCGCGATGGCACGATACAAAGGATGGAGATCATCACTCAGTGCCACGTACAAGGCATACGACAGTTACATAGCAAGAATGAAACACAAGCCAGAAGACCTTGACATTGCAGAATGGCACTACCTTATCTTGTATTTTGGATCTCAAAATTTCAAGGTCTAATAGCATTTCCTTTTTGTCCTAGTAATATATCCCATGTATTTATTACTAGTTCGATCAATGCACTATTGATGTACTTTTTTACTTACACCCTATACATAAAGCTAGCAACCAGAACTCCAAGAACCGTAAAGAAGCAAAGACGAACCATGTCATAGGGTCCAGATCATTTTCCAACATGAGCCATGAGCAGGTAATGCTTAGACTTGTTGTATGATACGGTCTTTTTGCATAAATGTCAAGCTAATGTGCTTCATTCATGCCATCTTAGAGAGACCCGGATACAGGAGGAGGACCAAGTGATTTCAATCTTTGGTTGAGTACTCATATGAAGAATGGGCAATGGTCAGATGAAGCATCTAAGGCTGTGTATGTAAGTAATCTACATAGTTCACTGTTAACAACATTATTCTTATTATTTTTAATGTCCAATACCGACACCAATGTTGCTGTTTAAATTAGGACAATGCATGCCTAAGGCTTTCTGAGAGAGAACGTAATGATGATACAAATCCCATCTCCACTGCAGAGGAAAACAATATTTTCCAAATATGCTACAAGCAAAGTACAGGATGCAAAACCCACAGAACCCATGGTCATGGTTACTTGTCTAAAACTCCATCACGCAGTGAATTGCTGAAAGCTCAAATCCAAGAGCAAGCCTGTGCTACAGAAGCAGCCAACCAGAAAAATAATGTGCTCCAACAAAAGGTTGACAAGTTAGAAGAACAACTTGCAAATGAAAAGGCTGAAAGGGAAAGGATATTGGAAGAAAAATTGCTACAGATTCAAGAAGAGGAAAATAACAAAAGGCAAGCACTTAGGGAAGATATCATGAAAGAGATGCTATCAAAGTTTGCTGAATAGAGAGAAACCCCATTACTACAGGTAAAGGCAATTTGGATATTTGTTACACAAATTAGCATATTGGAATGTGTTTTGTCCCTAAATTACTTCCACCTATTTTTCCTATGCAGACTGACCCATGGAGCATCATCCCAAGTGATGCTACGCCAACAGTTGAGAAAAATGCTAGCAAACATAGAACTAATACAGTGTCTCGAGGTCTTTTTCAAAATAGCAAAAGCAACAATGTTGCAGGAGCATATATTAGTACATGACAACTACTGAATGCTGCTACAAAACGTGTGCGCACAAGAAGCCAACGGTATGCAGAAGTAAACCTGATTTATAATCTATGTTTAAGTGCATTAGTAAACTTAGACCAGTCTCCTGTGTGCGAATAATATCCTCTGTGCCAGACCACGTGTCCACAAGCACAAGACAAATTACCAAGATCATGTTTGTTTAGTACATACTACTGCACTATGAGACCCTTTTGCTGATGCACTACATTCTTTTTTTTTGACAGGAACATTCTTCTTCAATGGATCGCATGGGCTCAGAGTCATGACATGGTTGACACAAGGAAAATCAATGTATTGCATGATTCCTGTAGCCTACATTACAAGGATTTAGTATTGTTGATATACTATCACTAGTTATGAACTATTTTCGATTTGGAATATGTATTTGGCACTTTGACTTTATGAATGTCGAGATGGCTTAGTTTTATATTCATGATGATGCAATTCATATTTTGGTGAAACCATTTTGTTGCACAAACGATTCGATATACAAATATATAAAATGCAATCCGTTGCGAAAAACATCTTCCAGTTGCGAAAACAAATACATCCACTTGTTGCAAAAACAAATAATTGCAGCAACCCCAGTTCGTTGCAACATCTTTTATTGCATCTATATACTTGCAATTGCACAACAACTTATTGCCATGGAAGATAAAAGTTGCAATATTACATAATAACCTTCACCGCTAATTTGTTGCAACATATCATCTTGCTTCTAAATATTGTCCGTTGCAAAACGAATTATTGCCACCACATATATTTCCATGGCAATATAGTTTATTTCGACGAAACCAATTGTGTTGCCATATGATCTGTCACAACGTAATATTTTCCGTTGCAAACCAAATTATCGCCACCAAACATGTTTCCGTGGCAATATAAGTTATTGCCACGAAAGCGTTGTGTTGCCATAGAAACAGTCCCCACGTAATAGTTTCCGTTGCAAAACTACTTACCAAAAATGGTTCCGTTGCAATATAGTTTA
Source organism: Setaria viridis (assembly GCF_005286985.2). Lineage (NCBI taxonomy): Eukaryota > Viridiplantae > Streptophyta > Magnoliopsida > Poales > Poaceae > Setaria > Setaria viridis. Next base: position 22,763,026 of record NC_048264.2, on the reverse strand, counting down.
TTTCCACAAAAGAAATGTAGTTGCCATAGGATATGTCACAATGTTAAATTTCCGTGGCAATATATTCTATTGCCAGTATGTAAATCGTTGCGAAATACCATATTACCACAGAGTTTGTACGTTGCAACTACGTACTATAGTAATGACTGCTTGCATTGCAATACATGCTAATGCAACGATATCCTCCGTTGTCATACTCTATAATGCAGCGAAAATGTGTGTGGCAATTATCATAAGCTGCAACGGCCCACAAAAAACATTGCAAAGAGCTATTGCAACGCCAGTACTTGCCACACTTGCTAACCAACCAATCGCCGTTGCAATTGCTAGATATTGCATCGATTTTGGGCATATTGCAACGTTTTTCCGCCATTGCATTAGACCAAAAATCTAGTAGTGGAGCCTGTGAATTGCTTGCTAAGGTCAGTGATGATCCTATTTGGCACTCCAAAGCAGTGTGTAATTTCCTCCAGGAACTGAGCAGCTTTAGCTGACTCGATGCTGGTGACAGCCTTGACCTCAATCCAGTTGGTAAATTTGTCGACTGCCACGAAGATGTGCGTGTAGCTGCTCGGAGCGGTCTTGAAGGGTCCGACCATGTCTAGCCCCCAACATGCGAAGGGCCAGGATGGTGGGATGGTGCGCAGGGCCTGAGCCGGTAGATGTTGCTGCTTGGAGAAGAATTGGCACCTTTGGACGAGCTCCTTTGCATCGGCTACCGTTGTTGGCTAGTAGAAACCAGAGTAGAAGGCTTTGCCAACCAAAGTGCCTGAGTCGGCGTGGTTGCCGTATATTCCCGAGTGAATCTCGTGCAGGAGGTCAAGGCTTTCTCTGCGTAGAATACATTTCATTAGGATTCCTGTGGATGCAGTTTTCGTGTAGAGCTCCTTGCCGATGACGACGTAGTTTGCACTGCGCTGAGCTAATTTTTCATGCTCTATCTTGTCCTCTAGCACCATTTGGTCGGTAATCAAGGCTATGAACGGGGCGCGCTAGTCTTCTTCTATCTCAATCATCATGACATTAGTGGCTTTTGGGTCCATCGGGGTCTAAGCGCCAGCATCGTTGACCTGGTCCGGGTCCTAGATTTTGATAGAAGGTTTCCAGAGATCTTGTACAAATATGCTGGCCGAAACCTGCGTACGCTTGGAGCTGAGCTTGGACAGGACATCGGCGGTGATGTTGTGGTTCCTAGGGACATGATGGAACTCAAGACCGTCAAAGTGGGCCTCAAGTTTGCGGATTTTTGTACAGTAAGTGTCCATGGACTCCTTGGTGAAGTCTGAGTTCTTGTTGACTTGCTCGATGAAAACTTTGGAGTCGCCATAAGCAAGGATGCGTTTAATTCCTAGAGAAGCAGCGATGTGTAGGCCATGGATGAGAGCTTCGTACTCAGCGCCATTGTTGGTGGCCTTGTAGTGGATCTGGAGCATGTACTTGAGCTGCTCGCCTTTGGGGGATATGAATAGGAACCCCGCATCGGCTCTTTCAAGGTTGAGGGTGCCATCAAAGTACATAGTCCAGTGCTCAGGCCTCTCTAGGGAGGGCGGCTTCTGGATCTCCGTCCACTCGACCACGAAGTCGGTTAGGATTTACGACTTGATCGCATGATGCGGGGAGAAATCGAGGTCAAACTGGTCGAGCTCCACGGACCACTTGACGACTCGACCATTGACATTCGTATTGTGGAGGATTTCACCAATGGGGTATGTGGACACCACCCGGATCTTGTCACACCCTGAAATTTTCGAATTTCAGGATGTGAATAAAAAGAATAAATAAAAAATAATTTTCTCATAATTTTAAAAATTTTCCAACATTTATTTTTCCTTACAGGAAATTTAGTATAGGAAAAATAATTGTTTGCTTTTCTAAATTAAATAATGTTGTTCTATGTCTATGCATTCATGCTGATGCATCTTGGTGTTTCTTGAGTGCAAAAGTTTGAAAAATGCGTTTAGATGTTGCCCAGACCCTTGTGAGGATTTTCCATCTTTTTCTGGAATTTATTCTCCTTTTCCTAGAGATAAATCCAATTTTTGGAAGGCTTTAGAATCCTTTTCATAAGCTCCAAGTATTTTATTTGGATTCTTTGTGTCCCAATCCATCTCGAAGATTTATCTCAGATATTTCGGAATTTTCTAGGTATTTTTCTCGCTTTAGAAAACGAGTCCAGCTATTTCTGGAATTGTTTTCGCGCAGATAAATAAAATCAGAAATTCCGAAAATAAAAAGTCAACTCGAAAATATCTTTTTCCGAGTCTGGCCTATATATATATCACCGCGTTCGTCTTGACGCGAGGATTTCAGATCTACAAGCCTTTTCACGAGTTGCCTCTCCTAACTCCGTAGATCTGAAGTCAAAGTTCGGTCTTCGTCAAACTCCGGCGAGCTTTTCCGGCGAAACCGTGGACTTCCGGTGAAAACCGACACCACCATGGAGTTCCTCTCTTCGAGCTCTACGCTGTGGTGAGGTGGATTGCATGAATCCGATGTCAGCTCCGCCGTCTTCCCCAACTCCGGCGAGCTTTTCCGCCGCCATTATTCATCTCTTGCCGAAGGTGAGCACACCATCTTGTTCGTCTCGTTGATATCGTTCCATTTTCCCGTTCATGCGCGAGATCGGACTTCGTTTCCAGCTTTCCCATCTTCCTCTCTCTTTCTTCTGTTTCTGTGCGCAACCGTAACCATGGCCGCCGCCTGGTTTGCCCCTGCTCGCCCGCCGTGCGCCGCCTGCAGCTGCCCGCCGCCGCCGCCGTGTCTTGCGTGCCTAGCGCCGCCGCGCCCCTGGCCTGGCCCGGCCCCGGCCGCCGTCACCGGCCAGCGCCGCCGGAAAGCCCGGGAGGGCCGGTCGGGCAGTTCAATCGGGAGGAAGAAGATAAAGGTCACTTTTACGTTTTAACCCCCGAAGAAAAGAGTAATCCAACTGGAATAGTTTGAGTCTTGCACGTTTTGTAGAAAGGACCTTGAGAGTTTTAGATTCCTTGAATCCAGTTCGTCCCCTGCGGATTTGCAAATCTAACCCTGTCCTTTAACCTTTTCGCGAGCACTATTCCTTGTGTCTTGCCAATCTTCTCAGCTAACCCTCCAAGTCTACGGTTAATTACGTTTAGACCCCTACAACCTCGTTTAACCCATAGATTCCACGTTTAAGCTCCGTTTAACCTGGTTCAAGTTACGTTAGATGCATAACAATGTAAATTACACGTTAGTGGTAATGTTTTCCTTCACACATGTTTTTGAAAATAAAATTTATATTAAAATTGATTAATGCCTGACAAACGAGTTCTTCTCTAAATAAAATCTATTTAGTGTTAAACATCATTTTTCATAATAATTGTTAATTTGATTAATACCTACTTGATACCCTCTTCTAAATAAAATCCAATTAGGTTATATATCGATTTTTCATAAACTAAAGTTAATTGGATTAATGCCTATCTAAATAATTCTTCCAATTAAAAGCCACTTAGAGTTATACCTCGGCATTTCATAAATTAAATTCAATTTGATTAATGTTTATTCAATTTGTTTTCTAAATAAAATATGTATAGGTTATATCTCGAGTTTTCATAATTAAATATTAATTTGGCTAATATAAATATAAATGTGTTTTTAATTTAATCTACTTAGTTGAACTCGAGATGTAAAGCTATACGCTTAGATGTCTACATGTATCTTATTTTTAAATTAAATGTTTAATTTGCATAAATTGTACTCAAATATTTATAAATAAAATTGGACTAAGCTTTACACCGTCTTTTCTTATGAAAATATAAATATGACTTGATTAATTCTAACTAAGGATATTTCTCCAAAATATCTTTACATTGCTTTTCTCAACTAAAATAAATAAAGCTTGTAGCTCTTATCTTTCTTTTATAATTCAAAACTCTCGATAGCTTTATCTTTTCCACCATAGTTCCGTTTTAAGCGTTCCTTACGTTCGCGTGACCTTAGATCGAGCCTTGTCGTTAGTACTCTCTTTTAAAGCCTGTCTTTTATTTTGGTGTACTGCTCTTAGTTGTATTTGTTTGTTTGCTTGTATGATTGTGCCGGTGATTGCTTCGAGTAGAAGGATCGCTGTTCGAAAGCTTTGAAGATTAAGAGTTTCAAGAGAGCAAGAGCTGAAGAGCAGTAAGAAGTAACTTGTCGCTGGAGAAAGGCAAGTGTGTCCTTGTGCTTTTGTCCCAATAACTTTATTTAATCACTATTGCATATGCTTGCATTAAATTTGATGGGTCCTATTAAGGTTTGCCTAGTTTTTATGATTATTCCTTGCCAACCTGGGTTTACCTTTCTGTTGGGTAGCTATGCTTAGCTACTATACTTGGGTTATGGTGGTTCTAATGAACAACATGGTGAACTTATTCTATTTATGATATACCTTTTGTTATACAAGATTACAATATTTAATTGGAACATGGAGCGACCACCCAGGAAAACAGTGCTACCACAAGACTAAATGGCTCTGGTCTTGGCTGAATAATTAGAAACTTTAGTCTGGGGTAATCTTACTCGTGATGAGGCAAGAGGGGGGACTGAGTCGTTGCATTATCGGCCTGTGATAGGTTGTGCACGCCAGACACCGAAACCTTAGCGGGTTACCACTGACTAATGAATCTTTGTAAAGGCCTCGTAGCGTCCCTATGCAATCACACCTTGGAAGTGTGGTATTGTGCCTGATTAGCACAAGCGTGGTTGGGTCTAAAGTTCTTTCGAGCTTTTACGCGACTTGTGGGTAAAGATGTGCGACCTCTGCAGAGTGTAAAACTGATCGATCAGCCGTGCTCACGGTTAAGAGCGGCCTGGACCCTCACATGAGTAATATACTTGAAGATGGATTTAAATTGTGGTTTATGCTATGGTTATGGTTGTGCCATATGCTTATGGCTTATGTTTATGTTTCTGTTAGTTGTGGGTTGGTATATACTTATACCGTAGTAATCAGGTGCTAATAAAATTTGACCAACTAAAAATGCTTAATGCAGTCAACCAGTCAGCCTTTCCTTGTTTAACCCTTGCATTCATATTCTCCTCACACTTGCTGAGTACGACAAGTGCTCACCCTTGCTATAACCAACGTTGCTCAGAAGAAGATGCTGATGTGAAGTTGTGGTGAAGATGATGTTGAGTTCTAGGCGTACGCAACCCCCAGTCGTTTGCCTGTGAAGTTTGGAGCCTCCGTTTCCATAATTAACCTGTATATCTCTGATGGTTTCGTAAGTCTTTATTTGTATCTTTTTACGTGATACCGTTGCTGTTATTCACTTGTGATGTCACTATATGTATGAAACTTGATCCTGGCATACATATAGGTAGCATTCGGTTTTGCCTTTAAAACCGGGTGTGACAGATCTTGTAAGCCTAGAACTAGTGGTGCAACTTTCTTGACGAGATTAGAACTGCGTAGAGCAATTTGTGAACCTGTGAGTAGCAGATCTTTGAGTCGCTGAGAACCTCACTAACGTAGTACACCAGTTGGTGCACCATGTGTGTATGGCTGGGCTCTTGGTGCTCCACAACTAGCACAGTGCTGACAACATGCATCATTGTAGAGATGTAGAGGTATAGCGTTTCTTGGTCGGCCGGGGCCGTCATGACGGGAGGAGTTGTGAGAAAAGCCTTGAGCGCTTTGAGTGCCTTGTTGGTCTCATCGTCCCACTCGAATTTGTCTACCTTTTTGAGAATCTTGAAGAAGGGCATATCTTTTTCTCCAAGTTTGCTTATGAAGTGTTTATGGGCCGCCATCATGCCAGTAAGCTTCATGACGTCCTTCTTGTTGGATGGTTTCGCCATATTTCTTATTGCATCCACGTTGATGGGGTTGGCCTTGATGCCGCATTGGCTGACCATGAAGCCTAGGAGCTTTCCAGACGGGACACCAAAGACACACTTGCCAGTGTTGAGTTTCCAGCGGTAAGTCCGGAGGCTGTTGAAAGTCTCTGCGAGGTCGGCTATGAGGCTTTCCTTGTCCTTTGTCTTGACAACCACATCGTCAATGTAGGCATCGACGTTCCTATGCAGCTGTGTTGCGAGGCAACCCTAGATTGCCTTCTGGTAGGTGGCACCGGCATTTTTCAACCCGAAGGTCATGGTGTTGTAGCATTAGATGTCGAAGGACGTTATGAATGTTGTCTTATCTTGGTCAGTAGGATCAAGGGTAATCTGGTGATAGGCCGAGTAGTAGTCGAGGAAGCAGAGCAGGATGCTCCCCGCCATAGAGTCGACGACTTGGTCGATGCGCGGAAGAGGGAAGGGGTCCTTAGGGCAGTGCTTGTTGAGGTCGGTGTAATCAATGCACATTCTCCATTCACCAGTTTTATTTCTTACAAGAACTGGATTTGCTAACCAGTTGGGATGTTTACATTCATGGATGAATCCTGCAGCTAGGAGCTTATTTAATTCTACCCTAATGGCCTCCTTGCAATCTTGGGCAAAGCGACGAAGTTTCTACTTGACCGGCCGTGTAGTCTTGCTCAAGTCCAAGGAGTGCTTAGCCAGCTCCCTCGGGACACCGGGCATATCAGATGGCTTCCAGGCGAATATGTCCGAGTTTTCCAGGAGGAAACTAGTGAGCGCGAGTTCCTATTTCTCCGTGAGGTTGGCCCCTATGAGGGCCATCTTGGTAGGGTCTTCAAGGCCGAGGCAGATCTTTTTGACCTTGGGGTCGGGCTGCAGCGCCGTGAGCATTGGCTTCATCTCAAGGATCGTGAAGTGGTCCTTGTCTATCTTCTGGGCTTCAGCCACCATGGCGGTAGCCTTGGCCGAGTACTCCAGAGCTTTCGCGAGTTGAAGTGCCTTGGTGTCGCACTTGTACGACGTTTCAACATCGTCGTAGACAGAGAGGACTTCGTTTGGAGACAACATCTTGAGGACGAGGTAGGTATGGTGCGGGATCATCATGAATCTCGCCAGCATGGGCCTACCAAGGATGGCATGGTACAAAGTCTTGAAGTTTGCCACCTCAAATGTGGGGTACTCCATGCTGTAGTTGGCCTGTGTGCCAAAGGTGACTGGCAAAACAACTCGGCTAATCAGGTAGGACCCTTTGCCGAGGAAGATGCCATAGAAGGGTTCTTCACAAGGCTGGAGCCGCTTGAAGTCAAAGTCCATGCACTTCAAGGTCTCTGTGAAGATGTTGTTGAGGCCGCTGCCACCGTCGATCAGCACCTAGGGGTGTAGGGCCCGATCTATGGTCGGGCAGACCACCAGTGGGTAGGACCCGGGATCTGGGATGTGGACCAAGTGATCTTGCCTAGAGAAGGTCATGGATTGCTCTGACCCGTGCAGATATTGGACTGATTGTACGGAGACAAAGTCTACCTCCCGCTAGCGTAGCTTCTGCTTGTGGTTGCTGCAGTAGGCGTTGGGTCCGCCCACGATGATGTTGACTTGCCGCTCCGGTCGTTGGAACTCCCCGTTCTGGTCAGCACCGGGCCGTTGGGCATCTTGGTGTGGCTGGTCACGGAGCTCCTCTCGGTTCTGGTCGTCGTGGTCATCGTGACAGTGGTCGCGGTAGTTGTTGTAGCGGTTGTCGAGGTCGTTGCGGTCATCACGGTGTCGGTAGTCGCGCCTGTTGTCGTCCCGACGGTAGGCAGTGCGGTGGGGCCACTTATACTGCATCGGGGCACCGAGCTCTTTCTTTAGGACTGTGCAATCACAAAGAGTATGACGTGCATCCTTGTGGAAGGGGCACAGAGTGGTGAGGGTTTCGTCGAATCCTTCCCGGTTGAAGGTGGTCGGCCTAGCAGGATCGGCCTCAGCAACAAGGACCTCGAAGGCCCTTTTTCGAAGTCGGGACTCCGGATGTGGTGGAGGTTTGTCATGGATCGGCTGGTCGTAGTCGTCGGCTGGATGGTGTTTGATGCTCAGGAACCGAACTTTCGCCACCTCCTATATGTCTCCTTGCTTGTTGACAACTTGCATCATCTGCCCGACCGTCTTGCAGAACATGGTGCAGTTCATCAGGCTAGAACGGAAGTACATGATGATGTCATGGTCCTCAACGTTGGCCAGCCTCTTGCGGTTCTCGAAGAAGCGATTGGCGTACTCCCGGATGGTTTCACCTATCCTCTAGCGGACATGACCGAGATTCTCCATGTTGCCAAGTCTATTATAGGTAGCCTAGTAATTCTGATTCTAGGTGAAAGCTCTAGCGAGCTGACCCTAGCTGTCAATGCTGTTCGAAGGGAGATTCTCCAGCCACAGGAGCGGAGTAGGGCCCATCACCACCGGGAAGTAGGCAACCATCTGGTCGTAGGTGCCATTGGCGGCTTTCACCGTGGTATTGTACGTCTTGAGCCAGATGGTGGGGTCAGAGCGACCATCATACTTTTCATTGATGGCCGACTTGAATGTGGCCGGCCAATCGACAGCCCTGAGGCGTGGAGTGAAGGTAGCGAAGCCATCGATTGCGGTGTCATCATCGTAGTCGTCGAGGTAGTACTCGATGGGTGGAGCCCTAGGGCATCTGCCATTGTCACGCCTGGGCGGATCGTAAGTGTCTTTAGGGACGCCGTACACGCAGTTGTAGTCGGCGCGGTGGCACATCTCATCTTCCTGGTGATGGTGATCATGGCGTTCAGCGTAGTGATTGAGTTCAGGAGCACCGTAGTCGTGGTCCTCGGCGTGGCGTTCGAGCTCGTACTCATCACGCTCGTTGTGGCAGTTGTTGAGGTCGGGGCGGATGTCGGGGCGTTGGTGGAGGTCGCGCAACTCATCGCGGAGATCACGTTGCCGATTTGGTCTGCCACGGTCCTCATCATCGCCTCTCCTACCGCGGTGGCGGTTGTTGTTGTTGTCGCACTGACGGTCATTGTTGGCGTTGTTGTTGACTGGTGGGTTAACATTCTACTCCAGTACTTCTTCGGGGATTGGCTCCATCCGACCTCCTGCGTGGTTGCCTTGGCGGTGATCAGATCTGCGATGCCCAGATTGGCTTCGAGAGTTCTGGGTAGCTGTGGACCGAGAGTGTGCGGGCTGGTTGTTGGCCTACTCTTTGATCTGAGCGTTAGCTAATTGGAGTCGCGCCCAGATTCGCCGAACTTGATCCGAGTCTGGGAGATTTTCTAGGTCAGTGTACACAGCATCTAGGTTGGCCTGGGGCGTAGTGAAGATGTTGTGGCCGGCCTCCTCAAGGTCTGCTAGTAGATTGCGGGCGCGTACAGGGCGCCTGCATCTGTCCCAAGTGCCGCCCTGGTCGGCGTTGCGAGGTGGTTGCCGCTGGTCGCTTGCTGCCTCTGCGATAGCAGCAGGTTGCTGCTAGGCGTTGGCTTGCTCTTGTTGGCACCGTGCCACGCGGTTCTGGTTCCTAGCATTACGGCCTTCTTCCTGAGATTCCGTTTCGCCATCCCGGGGTGGCTTGTCAGTGGAGACGATGAAAGCTTTACGATCAGGCGTGGAGGAGTTGCTCTCATCACCGCTTCCATAGGGATTTGGCATGAGGATGATGCGAGGCACTTGGAATTCACCACAGTCCGGAAACTGGATGGGTTCGAGCGGGTCTCCAGATTGGATCTGGAAAACTTGGTTGAGCTTGGCGGAGTACACGGCAGCCAAAGGGGACGCAGGACGGACCCTGTGCCGACTTTGTTGAAGTAGCGCCGCACCAGACAGATCTATGCACTCAGCAATAGGGCTACTGATGCGATCTAGCCCCGTGATTAGGTCGGAGGGTATGGGTGGACGGCCGACAGCGAGTGGGACATACAAAGCGATGGATGAACTCACATACGTAGTATCCACATAAATTATTCCCCGGATTCTATCTCAAACACTATATATATGGCAAAAGAAGTTATGAAGTATTTGTTGTGTTCAAGGAAGTGACACAAGATGTGCAAATTCAATACATACCGGGAATTCAGAGAAGATATTAAGTTGCTCCTTAAATTCACCTGACTGATGTTGATGGAAGTGAGCCCATCCTCTATTAAGCATGTCTATGAGGTCGGTGTATTGATTTATTGGACTCCTCAGAGGGTCCAGGGTATAGACCATGCTTCGATCAACCACGATAACAAGGAGTATCTAGTGGAAGTTGTACATATATGCATAATGAAAAGCTATTTAGTTTTATTTTTAACTGCTAGTTCGAAAAGTAAAAGAGATGGGAAACACGCTCACTTGAAGTTGTACGACAGAAGTATGTACTTCTTGTAGTGTTGCTTGTCCAAGAAATTATATATATATATTCTTCAAGGTCCGATTTGGTTTATCTCTTACATTTGCCTCATTTATAACATCCGGGTCCATGAAGCCAACGTCATACAATCCTATCCTCCGGCAAGTTTGAATCTCCATCCTGCATGATACAAAATAGAATAGTAGATAAGACATCGCACAATGACTAGAGTGGGGATTTTGAAGTCAGAGCAAATTAAATACTTATAGAACGTAGGAACTGATGAGTGATTTGTCAAGTGCATCTTGATTGTAAAGGAAATAAAGTTCTTCGAGTGGCACATTTATAATAGCATCACCATGGAAATAATGCTGATCTCCAATCCGAACTTCTAGCTTGAGTAAATCGGTGGCTGAAGCCTCCATGTACCATTGGTGCAATTTGTACATCTTCATTGGAAGATGGTCCACCAACTACGGCCATACGTGCTCTTTCCCTAACTCAAATTTCCATTTACCAGCCCTAGGGTGCTTTGGGATGTGATCCTCCCCTCGAAGTTGAGTTGCGGTGAGATTTGTATCTTTGGTGAATAGAAGCAGGTTCTTATAAAACTCCAAAACCACCTAGAGAAGGGCAATCGATTGGTTGGATTGGGTTCTGAGCTATGGAATACTTGACCCACTTTTCTTCTTCTTCTGAAAAGCCTTTGTTATAGTGCGGTTGTAGTTAGATAGCGGTGGTTTCTCTGGTTGTTTCTTTTTCTCCAACTCCATGCGTCTAATGAAAGCTCAAAATTTAACCTATTTAATAGTGGATCTATCTTCACAGGAGGCTTTGGTGTGAAGTGAGCTTTAACCTGAGCATCCACTACTGCATTGAGTTATGCATCAGTCATATCATAAAGTTTCTTAGGCTCTTGTTGCTTCTCCTTCGGGTTCTTTTGCTTCTTCTTTGTAGGCAGTGGAACTAAAGGTGTCTTGCGTCGTGTAGCCTTACTCATAATAGGGGGATGTAGACTCATGCTAGGATCGCTATCAGCTGGTGGAGAGCATGGACTCATGCTAGGATCCCTGTCAGCTAGTAGACTCATGCTTGGATCCCTGTCAACTAGTGGAAAGGGTGCCCTAGCAGATGGCGTAGGTGATCTTGCCATTGATCCCTTAGGAGATTATCCCAAGGTCGGGGATTCGGTTGGGGAATCATTATGTAGTGCTTGGGCCATAGAATCCAACCGTGGATGGCTTGTCCTATATTCTTTTCCTCGTCACCTCCAGGTACCACCAGTTTGAGGACATCCCAACCATCGATGTGGCGAAATTGTCCGCCTTGGCTTAAGTGCGCCTAATCACTATCGCAATAGCAATTATTCATAATGCACTTAAAACAATCTGGTAGTCTATCGAGTGTCCCTGGGACAATCCGAATCATCCACACACGGCTTGAATCTTAACCATACATCAGGATCATTTCCACGAAGGGAAAGCATCAACAAACATTACCTTTTTACATAAATACTGAAGATACAAATTATTACAAACCGTAGATTAAAACAAACTTAAAGTGCAAGTTAAACCATTCTAAGAATTTTAAACTAAAATGAGCCTGGGAAGTAAAGTAGTTAAACACTAAGTCCAACACTAGGGCATTATGAGACTCGTAGAATACCCTAGTTCTTCGGGACTTCCTCTTCGGCATGCTACTGCTGCACGTCCAAAAACAACAAAAGAGGAACCCCTGAGTACGATGGTACTTAGCAAGGCTGACCCATCTAACCAGTATAGATAAAACAAAATTAAAAATTCAAGGAGGATGATAGATTTTTAGTGGACTAGCTGACTCAAGTATCTGCGAAAAAGCTTATTATTAGTGAAACCTTAGTTTTGTGATTTTATAGGCCATTTGTGTTTACCTAACCAATCTAGGTTTATAAATCATTTGCGTAGACAAATTGTTTAGAACATCATACAACAATATTAATTTAAGGAAAACATCAGATTGAACTTGTTTACTCTACGATGCTTAAGCGATGATCAAATGCATTCATAACCGAGAATTGCGGTGATCCGGACTGATTTACATCCTGCACGAAATACCTAATCACCAGCCATGCACAACTGCGCAGATTGCACAGAATGACCTTTCAATTAGTTGTACCCAAAGACTAGAAACATAATACCTGAACCTAGTGACGCACCCCCACATGGGACCCCACGTCTGGCCTGATCTCCATGTGAGTTTCAAGCAACACACCTGCCTTTCTCCCGCATGCCAAGCATGGGTAAGGACATTTCCAAGCAAAGAGCCAACTAACCTACCGAGCTTGCTGGTTCCCAATGGCAGTAAGCAACCAGGTAATATCACTTGATCAGCGATTAAAACAACGAACGGGCCTTAACCAAATTAATAGAGTAGACGGAACTCAAGACTCCTTTCTTGATTCCATCCAAGCTTCCATCCACCACATTCAAAAAAGGCCATTTCCTTGATATAAACATGTATGAACAATATTACCTTAGTTTGCTAAGCACCAGAGGTACTCAGAAAGGATATGGATAACATAACTACGCTTTGCTAAGCATGGGACATTACTAATTATTTTGAACAGGTGGCAAAGATGTCCTACAACAAGGTTTGATTGTGCATAAAAGTAAGGTTTCAATCAACACCTAGACCTAATGCATAAATAGAGAAATAACCAATAATTTTGATAGGTGAATATAAATCTCTAAAAATAATAGGTGTAGATGTTCAGGGGCTTGCCTTGGGTCACAAAAATGGTAGTTCATTTGGGAGATCCTTCAACAAAAGGAACAACTTCAACAATCTCCTCAAAACCCTGAGGTTCTTCAGATAATTTCACGAAATCCACTTCAGGAGCTTCAGGTTCTACGATATGATACAAGTCACAGTTATAATATGCAAAACCTTTTGAAACACTGACTATACAACTTATCTTCATGCCAACACTAAACTACCCAAAAAGACTAGCCCTCAAATTATTTTCTTAACTAAACTAACTTAAGCCCTTTTTTATTTAGAAAAGCATTATAAATAATTCCTAATCTTAAAACCTAATCCCTATGGATAATAAGCATTTATGAATAATAAAACATTATTCAAAATTTTATACATTTTAGAAAGGTTAAGTATTTATTTTAGTACCTTAAATAAAGGCACTAAATACCTACCTAATTGTTATTATATTTTCCTACTGTTTAAGATTTTCAATGCATAAGGGAAAATAAAACACACATAATAAAATTGGTTTCACTAATTTTGGACATTTCTACAAATTAAAATGAATTAAATATGAAAATAGAATTTAAATCTAATTTTTAAAATCCCTAAAACCATTTTCACCCGAAACCCCCTAGAAACACTAAACCTACTCACCCGCGCCCTAACCCTTCCACGAGCCAAAACCGATGCACAGTGCACCCGGCTCAACCCGAGGGTACACAGGCGGGTACGACGGAAAGCTCACCGCCCGTGAGTTTGCCGGTGACGAGACCTAGTTGGTGAGACTCCCTAGGTCCTTGCGCATTTGCCGGTGGTGTTCTTGATGAAGTTGGTGGACTGGGTGAGGGTGTGCGACTACGGCGGCGGACACGGCCATGACTCGCCGGCGTGGATGATGATGACAACGGCACTCCAGCCGGTTTTTACAGCAACAAGCTAGCAATAGAGCTTCCAAAGGTGCTACACAAGCTATCTGGGCCAACAGCTCACCGAGCAGGTGTCTTACGGCGGCCGGCGGATGGAAAAACGACGAGAACAACCTCGCCGATGGTGAGCTGGGGAAGTTGAGGCACAGGAAGTGGAGTTGGGAGGTTGGTGGAGCTGTGGACGAGCGGAATTGGAACGGAAGGTAGCCAAGCTCAAGGAATCAGGTGGAGGCGTAGCTCTGTTCTTGCGATGGGGAAAAAGGAGGACGGCGGCAGCAACTCAATTTTATAGGCCGGAGGAGGCGGTTGAGACTGGATTAGCTTGGGCGCGACACGAAGGAAGGCTTCAGTGGCGAGGAGGTAGCTGCGTGGTGGCCACGCGAAGAAGGGCTGTGGTGCTGGCAAGCAGGCAGGCAAGCTACTGACCAAAGGCAGTAATAGGCAACGTTTGCTTTGAAACCGGCCTGTTCATCGACAAATTCCACACAGACTGATCACCAATCCATTTTGATCCTTTAACAAAAATTGAACATGGTTCAATCCACTACAAACCATAGATACACTCTTTGTTGCAAATATCAATGAATTTGGAGATAACAGTCTCTAAACTTTGGGAAACACTCGAACTCATACTGAAACCTTTGAACTTGTTCTTCAGTTAACAACCAACAGTACAGGATTCAAACTTTGAGCTCACATTTAAATACTTAAACCTCCTTTTCCTTGTACAAGAGCTACTGACATTGGTTAACCATAGACTGGAGATTCCATTTTGCATGATCTTGTCCAATGTGTTAATGTAAACATCCTCAAAATCTTGACCCAATTTTACCTACTCAGCACTGTTTTCAGACTTCATTCAGTTTATAAGCTAAGTTGAAAATAGCACAACTTTCAAAATTTGAGCCTCAATTTAAAATTGAAATCTCTCTTTTCCTTACCCAATAACATGTCCAAAATACTCACTGGATACCCAACATCATTTGTAATCCAAAAACCTCCAAGGTCTCTACGTTATTTTCTTCAGAAATCAAATCCAAAAATGGTCACTGATTTTGTAATCAGACTTACGAATTTCTCCTGATTTTGTTCAAGTTGATTCTAGTCAACAAATTTGACTATGCCATTGAGGTCCTTATGACTTGACTTTCCTCCCAAACTTGATTCCATTGGATTCTAAGCACTTCCGACTCTTAATTCCTCATTTGGTCAAATTTTTCCAAAGTTGAATCTTTAATTTAAATTTTTGACCACATTTGACCCAAATTTGACTTTACTCATAATACCTCCTTTTAAGCCAAATTTCATCATTGACCTAATGATGGCCTTCTTTAAGTATTAAGCACACTTGGTGTTCCAGCCTCTCCCCCTTAAAAGAATCTCATCCCGAGATTCCAAATGCTCGACTTCTTCTTGAGAGTGGAAAGGAAAATACGTCATATAGCTCTCTTTTTACAACTCCATAAAAGAAATTGGGGGACTGCTTTTGTACATATTATACATCTATCCATCTAATTTTAAACCTCTTCAAAAAGTTCAGGATACTTGGATTCCAAATTCTCTGCTTGTTCCCAAGTGGCCTCATCCTTGGTGTGGTTGTTCCACTGTACCTTGTAAACCTTGAAAATTTTGGTGCAAGTATCTCGTATTTTTATGATCCAAAATCTTATTAGGTCCTTCTTCATAGGTCAAATATGGTTCCAAGTCAAGTTCTGAATCATCTAGAATTTCTTCACGAACTCTTACACACTTCTTGAGTTGAGCCACATGAAACACATCATGTATAGAGGTAAGTTGGTCTGGCAATGAAAGTTTGTAGGCAACAAGACCTTTTTGCTCTAAAATTTCATACGGACCAATATACCTTGGAGCAAATTTTCCTTTGACTCCAAAATGTTACACTTCTTTCATAGGTGATACTCGGAGATATACAAAATCTCTAACTTTAAAGACCCAAGGTCGTCTTCTCTTATCTGCATAACTTTTCTGTCTTGATTGAGCTATCTCCAATGCTTACGGATCTTTTGAATTTTTGCTTCTACTTCAATAACCAAATCTGGTCCAAGGTTTGCTCTTTATCCTGCTTCTGACCAATTCAAAGGTGTTCTACACCTTCAGCCACATAAAGCTCCTAATGGTGCCATTTGAATTCTTGCTTGGTAGCTATTGTTATAGGAGAATTCTGCCAGAGGCAACAGTCATCCCATTTTGTTGAAAAAGTGATGACACAAGCTCTCAACATATCTTCTAATATCTAATTAACTTTCTTAGTCTGACCTCCAGTTTGTGGATGATATGCCGAGCTTCTTATTAGTGTAGTATCCATTGCTTCATGTAAATGTTCCCATAATCTAGAAACAAATTGAGAATCCCTATCAGAGGTAATGGTCTTGGGTATTCCATGTAATGACACAATCCGGTGCAAGTACAACTCTGCATATTGCTTAATGATGTAGGTAGTCTTAACCGGAATGCAATGAGCTGATTTTGTAAGACGGTCAACTATAACTCAAATGGAATCATATCCTTTGGAGGTAGTAGGCAATCCTACTATAAAATCCATAGATATGTCTTCCCATTTCCAAGTGGGAATTGTCGAAGGTTGCAACAAACCAGCAGATTTCTGATGTATTGCCTTAACTCTTTGATAAGTATCACATTCGGATGCATAACTTGCTATTTCTCTCTTTATTCTTGTGCACCAAAATCTCTGTTTCAACTCTTGATACATCTTATTGCTCCCAAGATGTATAGAAAATCTAGATAGATGTGCTTCCTCCAAAATTGTTTTGCTTAAGTCTATATTCTTGGGTACTACTATTCTATCCTTGAAATAGAGTGTCCCTTGAGCATCTTGAGTGAAACAAGAAATTTCACCTCTGCCCAGCCTTTCTCAAAGTATCTGCATTCCTTCATCTTCTTGTTGAGCCTTCATTATCTGCTCTTTCAAAGTATCATGCAAAGAAATATTCTTGATGGTACCTCGGATTACTATTTCTAAATTCAGATCTTCAAACTCTTGACATAGAGTCTTCATGCTAGATTGAACATCATGCAATGGCATTAAGCTTTTCTGCTTAAAACATCAGCTACTACATTAGCCTTTCCTGGATGATAATGGATTTCCAAATTATAATTCTTGATGAGATCTAACCATCTTCTTGACCTCATATTCAAATCTAATTGAGTGAAGATATACTTAAAACTCTTGTGGTTCATATAAATATGACACGCACTACCCAGAAGGTAGTGTCACCATATCTTCAAGGCATGAACCACTACAGCAAACTCAAGATAATGAGTAGGATAGTGATCTTCATGTCGCTTCAATTACCGAGAAGCATAAGCAATAACCCTGCCTTCTTGTAGCAGTACACAACCCAGTCCAGTACCTGAAGCATCATAGTAGACATCAAAGGGCTTCTCAATGTCAGGTTGAGCTAGAGTTGGAGCTATGGTTAATAACTTCTTTAGCTTCTTAAATGCTTCTTCACATTCAGGATTCCATTTACATTTAACTTCTTTCTTCAATATCTCAGTTATTGGCTTTGAAATCTTGGAAAAGTTTGGAATGAACCTTTTGTAATGCCCAGCCATTCCAAGAAAACTTCTCACTTCATGGACAAATATTGGCGGTTTCCAATCCAATAAATCCTTAACTTTCCCTAGATCAACTTCAATGCCTTTATCTGAAAAACATGTCCAAGATACCTTCTTTAGCCAAAATTCACACTTGCTAAACTTGGCACAAAGTTGATGTTATCAGAGCCTGTTTAGAACTATGCGTAAATGCTCCGCATCTTCTTCATTCTTTGAAAATACCAAGATATTGTCAATGAACACCACCATAAACTTGTCTAGTTCAGGCATGAATACTGAGTTCATTAGGTAAATAAAATGCACTAGGGCATTTTTCAATCAAAAAGACATTACCAAGTACTCATACAACCCGTACCTGGTAGAAAATGCTATTTTGGGAAAATCTTTAGGCTTTATTTTGATATGATGATATCCTGACCTTAAGTCAGTCTTAGAGAAAACTTTTGCTCCAACCAACTGATCAAATAGCAAATCATTCCTTGGAAATTGATACTTGTTCTTGATGGTTACCGCAATAAAAGGGCGATAATTCACACATAACCTGAAGGTACGATCTTTCTTCTTAACAAAGATTGCTGGGCAACCCTAAGGTGATGCACTAGGGTGAATAAAATCCTTGTCCAACAATTCTTGTAACTGCACTTTTAATTCTGCCAACTCTTTAGGTGGCAGTACCAGGTTCTAATTCAATGGTAAACTCTACCCCTCTATCCGGTGATAACCCAGGAAGATCTTTAGGGAAAACATCTTCAAACTCATTTACCACGGGTATATATGGATTCCAAGGTTACTGCCCTAGTCTTCTTTACCATTTGGTCAAAGCATTGGCGGTTATGTAATTGGATTTGGAAATGATTTCCCTACACATCCTTTAAACTAAGTGTTCGATTGGCCACATCAATTAGAACTTTATATTGTTTCATTCAATTTGCCCCCAAAATGATGTTTGTTCCTTGATCTTCTAAAATTAAAGGAACAACACCAACTTTCTTTCCATCTAAGTTTAGGGTCACATCTTGGGTTATCTAGTTGGTGTTTTGGGTGGCTCCAGTGGCTTGGATAGCATATCTTGCCCTTAAGGTGCTTATTTCTAACCGATGTTTTTTCCATGAAAGCTATACTTATGAAAGTATGCGAAGCACCAGAATCAAATAAAATGATGGTAGGATGATCGTTGATAGAAAACATACCAGCTATGACAGGTTCACCTTCTGGAATCTCCTCAACTTTCATGTAATGCATACGTCCAATCTTGGTGTTGAGGAACTTCTTCTGGATAAACTTCTGACCCAATCCTTGGCTTGAAGTTTGAGCCTTCACATTCACATTTCCGCCTTGTTTTGGGAAATAACAATCTCGAGCAAAATGACCAGTCCTCCCACAGTTATAACATAGCTGCGGATTTGTAGGACTAGCAGTGTTTCAATTTCTAGGCACTTGTGGGTTTGTTGGACGAGGAGCATTATATGGATTCCTGACAACCCATGGCTGTTGTGGCTGCTGTTGCTGGGGCCTGTAAGCTGGTCGTGGAGGTCCTCGGTAAACAACCCTCAGTCTCTAAGGAGCACTTCTAGATGCCTCAAAAGAAATGTCCTTCCTCTTCAAGGACCCCTCCCTTTCAAGGGATTCGTCCAAAGCTCTCGTCTTCTCTTCCTCTGTGATGGCAATGCTCACAGCAGAGTTGTAATCAGGAAAGGTGCATTTGGACAACTTGTCTTGCACCTTCTCATTAAGTCCTCGAAGATAGCAGTCCCTCTTCTTAGATTCAGTGCTCACATGCTCAGGAGCATACTGGGCCAAATGGTCGAATTCATTTGTATACTCCAGAACAGTCTTGTTCCCTTGCTGAAGCTTCATCCTCATAATGCCCTCAGGCACAAACTAGGCACAAAAAGCTGTCTTGAAATCATCCCAAGTTATCTCCCTTCCGGCGAGTTGCCTAGCCAGATTAGCTGGTCCACCATGTGCCTACAGAACCTTCGAGTTGAAGTCCCGTAAACTCGATCTTCTGAGTTTCCATGCATCGAGGAATCACACAGAACTTTTGCTCCATGGTTTGAAGCCATTCATTTGCCTCAATAGGATATTCGGCTTTCAAAAATATAGGGGGACGGGTCTCCAAAAAGTTGGTGTAGTTAACACCCTGCTCCGGCTCCCGACGACCATGCTAATTCCCAGTATTCTGAACGATCATGTTCAGCAGTCTAGCCTGTTCGGCTCCTGAATTCATAAGACTGGCAATAGCATCAGCCAAGGTAGGAGCTTGTGGTGGCACTTCATCATGGGGTCCTAACCCAGATATCTGGTGTCCTTTTGGGTCTGCCATTCTACAAGATCCAACAAGAATCCATTAAACCTCCTCTTCCATCCACTTGTTATATATGACATGTCTTCAAAATATGTGCTAGAACAACATCTAAAACTGAATTACTCAAATTCATCATAAACTACCAAAATCTCAGATATGCTTGAAACCATGTCCTTCCATAGAATCTTAGTGAAGCTAGTTGCATCAAAGGATCCTAGATCTATCCATCTTCCTTGGTAGTTTCTTCTTCAGTCCTCCGTTTGCAAAGGTCCTAACTATGTATAATTTCTATAGCACGAAACGGGTTTAGGTCTAACGACACTCCCTATACCCAAAACTTTTAAAAACATGCTATGCAAGAAGGATGCAATGGTTCCTACATCCTTTCTGACACATATTACTCACACGCATAAAAATTGGTGGCATCGTAGTATTCTCTCCCTAATAAATTTCTAATGATACTAACAACACACAACAAACAGTTAGCATCTGTAAAACAATCAAACAAATCAAGACTACTGCCACCTATAAACACAACTATTTTATTTAATAGGAAAATAGAGTCTCAAGAGTTTCAAAATTGTAATATTTGTTGATTATCCCAAACTCTGATACCAGCTGTGCCAGAACCGTCCGACTTAAACTGGCTTAAGTGCGTCTAATCACTGTCGGAACAACAATTATTCATAACGCACTTAAAACAGTTTAAATCCGGTAGTCCGTCGAGTGTCCCCGAGACATACCAAATCATCCACATACGGTTTGAATTTTAGCCATACATCAGGATCATTTCTACGAAGGGAAAGCATCAACAAACATTACCTTTTTACATAAATATTGAAGGTACGAATTATTACAAACCGTAGTTTGAAACAAACTTAAAGTGAAAGTTAAAACCATTCTAAGAGTTTTAAACTAAAACAAGTCTGGGAAGTAAAGTAATTAAACACTAAGTCCAACACTAGGGCATTATGAGACTCGTAGAACACCCTAGTTCTTCGAGCCTTCCTCTTTGATAGACTACTGCTGCACATCAAAAAACAACAAAAGAGGATCCCTGAGTACGAAGGTACTTAACAAGACTAACTCGTCTAACTAGTATAGATTAAATAAAATTAAAAATTCAAGGAGGATGATAGCTTTTTAGTGGACTAGTTGACTCAACAATTTGTGAAAAAGCTTACTATTAGTGAAACCTTAGTTTTGTGATTTTATAGGCCATTTGTGTTTACCTAACCAATCTAGGTTTATAAATCATTTGCGCAGCCAAGTTGTTTAGAACATCATACAACAATATTAATTCAAGGAAAATATCAAATTGAACTTGTTTACTATACGATGCTTAAGAGATGATCAAGTGCATTCAAAACAGAGAATTGCAGCGATCCGGACCGATCTACATCTGGTAGGAGATACCTAATCACCAGCCATGCACAACTGCGCGGGCTGCACATAACGACCTTTAGATTAGTCGTACCCAAAGACTAGAAACATAATTACCTAAACCTAGGGATGCACCCCCACATGGGACCCCACATCAGACTTGATCTCCATGTGAGTTTCAGGCTACGCCCTTGCCTTTCTCCCGCACGCCAAGCATAGGTAAGGACATTTCCAATCAAAGAGCCAACTAACCTACCGAGCTTGCTGGTTCCCAATGGCACTAAGCAACCAGGTAATATCACTTGATCAGCGGTTAAAACAATGAACGGGCCTTAACCAAATTAATAGAGTAGACGGAACTCAAGACTCCTTTCTTGATTCCATCCAAGCTTCCATCCACCACATTCAAAAAAGGCCATTTCCTTGATATAAACATGTATGAACAATATTACCTTAGTTTGCTAAGCACCAGAGGTACTCAGAAAGGATATGGATAGCATAACTACGCTTTGCTAAGCATGGGACATTACTAATTATTTTGAACAGGTGGCAAAGATGTCCTACAATAAGGTTTGATTGTGCATAAAAGTAAGGTTTCAATCAACACCTAGACCTAATGCATAAATAGAGAAATAACCAATAATTTGGATAGGTGAATATAAACTCTAAAAATAATAGGTGTAGATGCTCTGGGCTTGCCTTGGGTCACAAAAATGGTAGTTCATTCAGGAGATCCTTCAACAAAAGGAACAACTTTAACAATCTCCTCGAAACCCTGAGGTTCTTCAGATAATTCCACGAAATCCACTTCGGGGGCTTCAGGTTCTACGGTATGATGCAAGTCATAGTTAGAATATGCAAAAACTTTTGAAACACTGACTATACAACTTATCTTCATGATAAAGCCACAAGCCAACACTAAACTACCCAACAAGATTAGCCCTCAAATTATTTTCTTAACTAACCTAACTCAATTTGATTCACCAATTTGGTCTTAGCATTGTCTGAAGCTTGCTTCACCTCTTCATTAAGTTCCATTATGATGATACGACCCTCTAACTTCTTCTTCGGGCCTCGTTTCTGTTTAGGCCTGCTCGATCCAGATGGCTGAAAAATGAAAGAACTATTAATTCCCAATAATCTTGATAAGTAGAGAATTCAAATCATATTTACATATAATATTTGCTATACCTCGCCTTGTTGTCCATTATTGCCTCCCTCGGCAATTGGTTGCTCCTCATTGCCATCACCAGACATGTTAAGGTAGATGTCAGTCTAGTTGTGATTAACCTCTTCGTTTGGCAGATCGTTTGTGGGACCTTGAGCAATCAAGTCTATTAGGTATTCCTCATCCAATCAGGCTTGCTCATCCTCTAATCGTGCCATTGTAACTAATATAATATAAAAATAATTATTCTAAGAATGACTATAACTTATACAATTTCCAAATAATAAATGACTAAAAAAGAATGAAACACTTTTACAATTTGTTACAATAAAGGACTACAACAATATTTACTGTGAATTGCTAGTAAATGACAACAAAAAATATTAAACACTTATACATCTTGTTACAATAAATGACTACAAAAATATTTACTGTGAATTGCTAGTAAATGACAATAAGAAAACAGTTAAACACTTATACAATTTGTTATAATAAATGACTACAACAATATTTACTGTGAATTTCTAGTAAATGACAACAAAAAACACTTATACAATTTGTTACAATAAATGACTACAACAATACTTACTGTGAATTGATAGTAAATGACAACAAGAAAAGAGTTAACACTTATACAATTTGTTACAATAAATGATCGCAACAATTATTGTTTACTGTGAATTGCTAGTAAATGACAAAAAAGAATGATTAAATAAAACTTATACATTTTGTGACTACAGAATGAATGACTAATATTTACACATTTTGTAAAAAAAAATTGAGTACCAAAATATTTACAGTGAATTGCACATTTCTATAATTTATTGAATTATGATGAATTTTGTAACACTAAATGACAACATCATATAATTTCTTGGTAATTTCTAAAAGTATGAAAGTAATTGTCACTTTTTTCTAGACATTTCTAACAATTAAAAGGATTTTCTAACATGGCATGTTGTACAATTTACAATTAATAGGATTTTGCAACAATTTTTCTATATTTTCTAGCTAATTCATGATTTTTTCTACAATTTCTAGCTAATTTCATATACTGAGGAAAAGAAAAAAGAAAAAAATATGATGTCAGCCGGCCGCGGGCTTATGTTAGCAGAGAAGATGACCGAGCACGTGGCCGGCTGCTTGCGCTTCGTGGAGGCCGGGTCGGGTGCAACGCCGGTGTCGGAGTGGCGGTGCGGGGGAGGCGCCGGCGGCCGGGTCGGGGCCGGCTCCAGTGTTGGGAGGCCGGCAATGCGTCATTGAGGAGGAGGCTGGCAACGGCAAAGTGGGAGAGGCACCGGCGGAATCGGGGAGGTGAGGACCGACGGCGACGGAGTGGGCTGGGGGAGAGGCGCGCGCGGTGTTGCCGGGTGACGGTCAATGTCGGCGCCGGTGTCAAGGAGGCCGGTGGCGCATCTTCGGGAGGAGGCCGATGGCAGCGGAGTGGGGGAGCCCCGGTGGAGTCAGGCAGAGCAGGGCCAGCGGCGGTGGAGTGGGCTGGGGGTGAGGCGCGTGCGGTGGCACCGGGCGACGACGCTGATGTCGGGGAGGCCGGCGACGCATCATCTGGAGGAGGCCAGCGGCGGCTGAGTGGGGGAGGCGCCGGTGGAGTCGGGGAGAGGAGGGACTACGACGGCAGAATGGGCTGGGGGAGAGGCGCGTGCGAGGCTGGTAGCATGTCGTCAGGAAGGATGTCGGGGCGGCGGCAGCATCGATCGAGATGAAAAATTCGCCAAGTGTTGAGGGATGGGGAGAGGAAGACGATGTGGTTAAATACCCTCCTAATAATGGTGGTAGCCACCACCCGGTACTAAAGGCTGACCCTTTAGTACTGGGTCCAGCTACCACCAAGTACTAATCGGGGGTAAAGCGTGCCAAAACGAAATTGTCCCCTTTAGTACTAGGTGTTGTTATCACCCGGTACTAAAGGGCTTTGTAGCCCGCTATTTTGGCTTCCGCCTAAACATATTTTTATTTTCTTTCTTTTACAATTGCTATTACTTTTATTTATTATGTAGTAAATCAAATAACATTCATAAAAATTGCAAAACAATTTGTTAGCTTGATGTTGATTAGATATACAATATAAAAATATTATATGCAGTTAAATATCAAACATATTAAAATTATTAATTTTAACTTGATAATAGGTTATAAGGGGTTATAAGGGTCATAATACTTATGTTCACTTTAAATTAGAAAAAATAGATATTTTGACCATGCAAAAATTTAGAAAAATAGTGACTGTAATGTGATTAACATGTTTACCATGACTTAGTCATGTACTTATTTAATTGTATGTAAATTTATTGTTTAATGCTGAGAGACAAAGTTGAGAAGTGCCTTGGTCTATTTGTGATGAGTGATTGACTAGATGATTTGGGACTTTACCGGTTCAGTCAATGTTTCATATGTGCATGATTATGCTAACGACTAACCGGATGTGTTGTGTTGCGGTATTTGTACAAGACATATCTTGTGTGTTGTGTCTCTTGGCTTGTGATGTGCAGGTGTAGGATGCGACATGGCGGTCGACGGCATGAGGTGAAGGTCAAGCGAAAGGTTCATGTTGATGTACTAGGGCTGTGGAGGGTGGACACGAGTAGGCTTGGATTGAGGGACTCGAGGAGTTTGGGCGAAGTCATGGGCGATCCACATGGTGCACAGAAAAGCAAGAGTACATGGACGGTGATGGAGACGGCATCGGTCGAGTCAAGCAAGATGGAGGCAAGTCGAGTAGGTGGCCCGGGAGCCAGGAGCAAAGACTTGGAGGAGTCGAAGGCTTCGTGGAGGCAGGACACACGTCGACATCGGTGAGTCACACCTTGCGGGGCGTGCAAGAGAGTTTGACCGGTTTGGCCTGAAAATAGGGGGTGAGTCATGCCAGGAGGGTAGGTAGAGGGTTTGACCGGTTTGACCTGAAAATCGGAGGTGAGTCATGCCAGGTGGGTGTGCAGAGGGTTTGAGTGGTTTGGGCCTCAAAACCACCGTGCAGGCAGGTTTGCCGATTTGGGCCTCAAAACCGGGGGTGAGTTCGGTGCGGCCGGGCAGCGTTGAGTCGGAGGACGCGTGGCACCATCGTGAAGCTTTCTTCGAGGCGGAGTGAAGTTGTGAAGGCGTCTGGTCCATCCGATGAACGAAGAAAAAGTTAGACGACTTTACCCCTTGGGGGGTATTTGGGTTGTGTGCTTAATATAAGGGCATTTTGGACATTTGCCAAATGCCTATATATGTATAGGAGGGCTGGTTGGGGCAGCCATCCCTTTGGTTATTTTGGTGGGGGTTTTCTCATTTGTTTTGTGAGAGCCTTTTGTAGAGGGAGAGGGGGAGAGAGGAGGGGTCTTTGTGTTGATCTTTTTGCTATCCTAGCTTTGTTTGTTCTTAGGATTGTCTTGTAACCGGACATGGTGAGGTAATCCAAGAATCAATTTCGTGCTGAATTGCTTCTCCTTCTCAAGATCGGAAATTTATCTTTTCCCTTATTTTTGGAGCATTTTTGGGTGAATTTTTGGTTCTCACGATTGGCAGTGTTTTGGGGTGTTTTTCTTGGGGCAAATCGGTACTAGGACATGTGCAAGAATATCTAGGATGATCCCCTAGGAAATCCATGCACGAGCACCTTGGATTTTGAGATGATCCCCTAGCAAATCCATGCTTTAAATTCTTGCAATTCTTGTGATGCCTTGCTTAGAAAGAATGATGAAATGAACTCTTCTCTTAATTGCTTGAAATCTGAAAATGACTTGTTGGAACTCAATGCTTCTATACCTTGCAATTCTTGTGTAGCTTTAAATAATGATCTTGACAAGGCTAGAGATGAAATTTCTTTGTTGAGGTGGAATGCTTCTTTGCCATGTGTTTCTTGTGAGTCTTTGCTTGCTGAAATTAACGAACTAAAATTGACTCACACCACATGTGTAGATGAACTTGAGCATGCTAGGGCTGAAATTTGTGAAATGAAGTCTATGCCTTGTAGCATGTGCTCTTTGGTTCTTGATGATGATGCTTTCCTTACTTCTTGTGATAATCATGATGCTTTCCTTGATGTGAATGATGATGTTTCTTCATACGGTCTTATTTGCACATCATGCATTGAATTGGAAAGTGAAGTTTTGGCTTTGAAGCAAATGCGCGATGATATGAGCGCCCAATTGGTTGAGCATAATGAGATGAGTGCCAACCTTGAGAAAGAAAATGAACTCTTGCGTACCACATATGCTAAGTGCATTGAAAAGGAGATGGATAATTTGAGAAATGCTCCATATGGTACTTGTAATCGCCTCAAACATGAAAATGAGGTTTTGGCCACAAGATGCAAGAGTCTTTGTGCTATGTCTTTTGATTCTTGCAATTCTTTTCATTCCAATGTTGGTGGTTCCAAAATTGCTTCTTCTCAACTGGAGTTGGCTTCTTCTGTTGAGCGTGAGTCTTTCAACGGTAGTACTTGTGCTAGTGCTTTGGATAGCTCTTTTATAGCTACTCCTAAGCTTGTTGCTTCTTCCGATGTTGCCCAAGACAATTCAAGTGGCAAGGGTGCTTCTCAAATTTTTGGAACTCATACTCCCAAACCGAAGTTCCATTGCACCTTTTGTAAGAAAGATGGGCATACCATTGAGTTTTGCTTTCACCGTGTCAAGCACAAGCGACATGTGCGTGCCAAAGCTTTTAGGAAGCCATGTAGCCTTTCCCATGGCACATGTGAACCTAATGTGGACACCAAGTCAAATGGTGTTGTTGATGCTTCTTGCTCTAAGTCCCAAGGGGTTTCTCACTTGAATGAGAATGATGATTCATCCTCTCGGACCATGCCTCCAAAAAGACCTTTGTACCATTGCTCTTATTGTGAGAAAGATGGGCATCAAGAGAGCTTTTGTTATTGTCGTGCACGACAAATGCGGCGAACTCGTGCTTCTAGGCCCTTGGTTGTTCATAGCCCGTCTCCTGGCATGAGCACTTGTGAGCCTAGTAAGAAACCATATTTCATTGATGGGTTTTGTAACTCCTTTTCTAGTGAGTTAGGTCATGCTCGTGGACATGCTTCTAGTTCTTCTTATGTTGGTCCACGACATGGTTCTCATGGTGCTTGCGTTGGTTCTTATCTTAAGACCTCAGGGGATCATTGCGTTTTTGCTAGTGGTAGCACTCGTTCTTCTTCTCGAGTTGCTTCTTTGAGGCGTGGTTCCAAGGGTGTTTCAAAATTATCTCATTTGAACCGGCATTTGCATCATGCTAACCCACATGATAAGTTGAGTGCATCTTTTACCCGTGTGACTAAGTTTTGGATATGCTTGCTAACCCTTTGGGATCCAAGACTCGGTCTTCTTTGTCCCATCATGTGTTGGTATGGGGATGTGGGTGGAGGACAT